>NW_019461154.1:0-461 GCF_002814215.2 Seriola lalandi dorsalis
TATTTTAAAATGTTACTTTATGTATTGATTCCTCTATTTTTTGACTCTTTAATTCATTTTTCCAAGTCACATTCATGTCAGTTTGACCTTCTTGATGAAGTAACCCTGGAAGGTGACGTCTTGGCTCGTTTTGTGAGGCAGCGCCATGGGGACGATGTTGGCCAATCTCTGTGTCTCATGGATGACAGCGTCAGTGAAGGGCAGGTTCTTCCTGTCTTCAACCTGCACCTGACGACTTCCTATCACCCTGCTCAGCTCCTCCTGGACCTGGTCTGGCAGATGAAAGATGTTTGTTTTTATGAAGATGATTTTTGTGTTGGTTAAGAAGACGTTGCTGCCTCTACCGGTTGTTGCTATATGAAAGCTGCGGATGTCTCAAGTTCCTAACCTTGTATTTTTGGATACTTCGCCATCAGCAGAAGTCCCCACCTCAGTGTCGTTGCTGTTGTGTCCGTGCCAGC
>NW_019461155.1:0-556 GCF_002814215.2 Seriola lalandi dorsalis
AGATTGTAGCATCATTTTTCTTAATGGTGTCATCATTAGCTTTTGTGCACGTAAGTAAATTTTCATCCTGGTGTTTAGACGTTTCCTACAGAAATGCATCCACGGCACGGAGCTGTAAATTAACCACTGCATGTAGTTCATTCGCTTTTTCTTAACTTTCATATGCACTTCAGTGTATGGGTGTGGTGCTTGAGGATGGTTGGTAGTGTGAGTGGAAAGTAGGGACCAACATGCAGATGTTGAGTTTTCAGGAAAAAATAAAAATGTATTCAGTCTGACAAAAAAAGAGGAGGAACAAAATCAATTTCATTTGGTGTATCAGTTCAGTTGCTCAGCAGACGGTCCTTCATCGCTCTGGCTCTCCTCCATTTTCCTGGAGAGGGACAAACAGACCAACCAGTTTGCCCTGTCACCTGCTGTCTGTGGCCAATCAGGGAGGATCTCTGGAATTAATGTCACCTTCACTCAGGTGACATCAATCTCCCCTTCATTACAGCTGGAAAATTACCCACAGACATTTTGAAAGGAGAAATGTACTCCTCCTCCTCCTCCTCCT
>NW_019461156.1:0-719 GCF_002814215.2 Seriola lalandi dorsalis
CCTGTCGTGCCTCTAATGACTTGGAAGATGAAACAGAACAAAAATCCAAATGTTTCAATGGATGGACAATTATTTATCATCATATTTTCTTGATCAGTTGGAAATATTGTGTTTTATTGGCATGTTTTTATTACTCAGTGTTGGTTGTAGCTCTGACTATCCAGTTCTTATCACAGGTTCAGCCACCACTTAACTCATCTTCCATATTTATTTCCTCCCATTCATCCCATTTTGACACATTTCCTCACCCAAACAGCAGCGGTCCTCACCCCTTCCTGCCTTACCCCTTGTCATCTGATTCCCTCCTGCTTGCACATCTGCCCCTCATCATCCAATCAACCCTCACAACAATATATATATATATATATATATATATATGTATAAATGTATGCATCTGCTCCTTTGCCCCCTCCCCGTTGCCAGATTGTCAACTGTGCTGTCACTTTAGTGTTTCTGCCTGCCTGCCTGTGTTGCTGCCTGCTCCCTCTGCTTCACTGACTGCCTACCTGTTTGCCTTTTTTGACCAACTGCCTTCCATCTTACCTGCCTGGTGTGTCTCACGTTTGCGACCTCACCAGACTGTTGCAGTTCCTGGTTTCTGTACACACACATCACGACTCTCATGATGTGTGAGCTTGAAATATCCACCAGATGCTTCTGATTCCAGCCTGTAGAGGTGTGAATGTCAGAGTCGACATGCCATGCAGAGTCCACCAGCT
>NW_019461157.1:0-425 GCF_002814215.2 Seriola lalandi dorsalis
TCTCCATCTACCCTCACGTCACCCTGAAAACTATTCTGCCCAGTTCTAGTCCTAGAGAATAGGTCCGTGCCCCAATAAATAAATAAATAAATAAATAAATAAATAAATAAAACAAGCATGTGCTCACGATTGTGATCAAAAGCTTTTTCACAGTGAAATGCTGGAGAAACGATGACATCAAAAAAGCATTGCTAAGATTTCTGACCTGGCTCACACTTTGTTTGCTCCAACAACACCGACGCAAATGTCACAATTTTGGAGTTGTTTCCCTTGAATGTTTGTACTTTCTGTCTCTGTCCCGTTTGCCTGCTTGTTGATCGTCCGCCCCACCTGTGTTCAATCACCCTCTCCTCCCAGGTGCGTGCGCGCGCACGCGCGCGCACTCCCCTTTGTCTGTCTGTCTGTCTGTCTGTCTGTCTGTCTGT
>NW_019461158.1:0-584 GCF_002814215.2 Seriola lalandi dorsalis
CAACAGCAAATGTTACATCTCAGCCACAGGAACAGGGATGTTAACAGTGGCCCTCCGAGACTCTGGGGGCCATTGAAGAACCCCCACATGCGGCACTATTTGCAGACGCTACAATTTACAGATGAATCTTAAAACGCCTCACATGCAGATAATTGGTAGGAACTACAATTTACGGATGTTCCTAAATGCCTCACATGCAGGCAATCAGCAGATGCTAGATACAGCACACAGCCCGCCCGATATGAGGGGGGCGCCCCTGGTTTGTGTCTCCTGACAATGCGTCTCTGGATGTTAAAAAAGAAAAACAACTTTCTAGTGAAAAGTGATGGCAGTGACAGTAATGATAGAAAAGGGGTCAAATTATCAACCTTGCATCATAAGCCCGCTTCTATACAATTTATGGTTCTGTCACTTCAAAACGGTGATTATTCCCGCAGGACCAACATGTGAGAAAAAACATTTTCAATGCAAAAATAACATCAAATACATCTCCTCTGTGTTGTCACACTCTTCTGTTTGTTCCTACACTATGTCTGGAGTAAGTGTCAGTTTGAATCTGTTCAGAAACAAACATATATTGAAAT
>NW_019461159.1:0-469 GCF_002814215.2 Seriola lalandi dorsalis
GCAAACATACTTTAAAATCAGACGTGGCACTTGGATCAGTGAAGGGAGATAGTGATGAATTAAAAAATTGCAATCAAACTAGTTGGTAGTTTATAGTATAACTTTTTGTACAAATTTTAAATGTATATTAATCTTCGGCTCTGCAGAAAATTATTCAGCCTCTTTTTTCAGTAATAAAAGTTCAAAGGGCATGTAAGTCAGGAAGTGTCTGGAGCTTGTTGTTTTGGTTTTTAGTGGAGTGTTGGAGGCCAGTCGTGATCCCAGTTTTTTCATACTGTATCCAGTTTTCCACCACAAAGAAATGGTAAACAGAAGAAGAGCTGGCAAACAGGATCAAAATAATTGTCAAATCAGCTGATAAGTTTCTAGATGTGAAAGGGCTTCTCTGGGAAACATTGCTGCAAAGCTTAATTGCAAATTGCCAAGAGTTTAAGAACTATATAAATAATTTGGGAGAGAAATCTAAAGA
>NW_019461160.1:0-630 GCF_002814215.2 Seriola lalandi dorsalis
GTCATAGTATAGAAATCCATAAAAACGCCATAGTATAGTAAGGCATAAAAATGTCATAAAAACATCATAGTATAGTAAGGCATAAAAAGTCATAAAAACGTCATAGTATAGTAAGGCATAAAAAGTCATAAAAACGTCATAGTATAGTAAGGCATAAAAATGTCATAAAAACGTCATAGTATAGTAAGGCATAAAAAGTCATAAAAACGTCATAGTATAGTAAGGCATAAAAATGTCATAAAAACGTCATAGTATAGTAAGGCATAAAAAGTCATAAAAACGTCATAGTATAGTAAGTCATAAAACGTCATAGTATAATAAGTCATAAAAACATCATAGTATAGTAAGTCATGAAAACATCATAGTATAGTAAGGTATAAAAATGTCATAAAAACGTCATAATATAGTATGGTATAAGAAGTCATAGTATAGTAAGGCATAAAAAGTCATAAAAACTTCATAGTATTATAAGTCATAAAAACGTCATAGTATAGTAAGGTATAAAAAGTCATAAAAACTTTATAGTATAGTTAGGCATAAAAAGTCATAAAAACATCATAGTATAGTAAGGCATAAAAAGTCATAAAAAACGTCATAGTATAGTAAGGTATAAAAAGTCATAGAAAAAGA
>NW_019461161.1:0-523 GCF_002814215.2 Seriola lalandi dorsalis
AACTAGTGCAATGGCATTGTAGCATAATGGTTAAAGCTGTCGGTTTATACATCAAAGGTTGTGGGTTCGAATCTCGATATGTATGTTTATGCCTTACCATAATATAACGTTTTTTTGACCTTTTTATGCCTTACTATACTATGACATTTTTTGACATTTTTATTCCATGCTATACTATGACCTTTTTTCCCGTTTTTATGCCTTACTATAACTATGACGTTTTTTGACGTTTTCATGCAATGCTATACTATGATGTTTTTGTATCTTAATATACTATGACTTTTTTTGACGTTTTTGTGTCTTAATATACTATGACGTTTTTTGACGTTTTCATGCAATGCTACACTATGACGTTTTTGTATCTTAATATACTATGACTTTTTTTGACGTTTTTGTGTCTTAATATACTATGACGTTTTTTGACGTTTTCATGCAATGCTACACTATGACGTTTTTGTATCTTAATATACTATGACTTTTTTTGACGTTTTTGTGTCTTAATATACTATGACGTTTTTTGACG
>NW_019461162.1:0-468 GCF_002814215.2 Seriola lalandi dorsalis
ACTCCCTCCCAGGATCGATTTTTAATGGTAGCAGCAGGGCTGAGATGCTTCTGATCCTTCTTTAACATTTAAGTGGGGAGGTGAAAACGGCTCCGCTGATCCTCTCCATCATCACAGAGTGGTTAACACCGGGTTCACCTCTCAAGTTATGACCTATAATCTCAAATGGACACACACACACACACACACACACACACACACACATGCACATACACATATACATGCTCCCTGGAGGTCGTTCCGCCCCTCAGTCAACTCCTGCTATAAAGCAGCTGTAAATCAAGCCGGGCTTCGTGTGGTGACATGTGTCCTTGGTGGAAGTCAGGGAGGAGGAGGAGGAGGAGGAGGAGGAGGAGGAGGAGCGGAGCATATAGGAAACCACATCATCTCTCACATCAGGAACAGATGTAGGGCAGGATATGTATTTAAAATAGAGTGACAGGCCCACCAAAGTATTTGGCTGTGGTA
>NW_019461163.1:0-526 GCF_002814215.2 Seriola lalandi dorsalis
ATGTCAAAAAAACAACATACTATATTAAGGCATAAAAGGTCATAGAATCATCATAGTATGTCAAGGCATGAGATGAAATAATATAATTAGGCATAGAAATGCCAAAAAACGAAAAAGTGTAGTATGGAAGAAAAATGTCAAAAAACATCATAGTATATTAAGGCATAACAGGTCATATAAAACATCATATTATGGCAAGGCATGAAACAAAATTATATAATTACACATAAAAATGCCAAAAAACGTCATAGTATAGTATGGCATAAAACGTCAAAAAACGTCATAGTATAGTATGGCATAAAAAGGCAAAAATACAACATACCATATTAAGGCATAAAAGTTCATAGAATCATCATAGTATGTCAAAGGCATGGGAGGAAATAATATAATAAAGCATAGAAATGCAAAAAAACGTCATATTATAGTAAGGCATAAAACGTCAAAAAACGTCATAGTATAGTATGGCATAAAATGTCAAAAAAACAACATACTATATTAAGGCATAAAAGGTCATAGAATCATCATA
>NW_019461164.1:0-608 GCF_002814215.2 Seriola lalandi dorsalis
CCCCCCCACTCTGGAATCAGATGCTTCGACTTCCTTTAAATCACCTCTTTGTCTCGGCCCGTCTGCACCGTTTATTTACATCGTTTCATCCCTTATTCTTGTTCTTCCATCTTCTTTTTCTTTTCTCTTCCTGCTGATGTGAGATGTTTTTTTATTCATGCTGTTCTTCTCTTTTTATTAAGTTCAGGTTCTTTGGATTTTATCTTGTTTTACTTTTTCTTGTGAAGCACTTTGTAACTTTGTTAAGAAACATGGTGTATAAATAAAGTTATTATTATTATTATTATTATTATAATAATGTGGTTTTATGTTTGACTGTAGCTCAGAGAAAAGGTTTCTTCTTCTTGGCTCATTGAGAGAACTGAAAGCGTCTGGACTGAAGCAAGTGAACGTAGTGAAGAGAAAAGGTGTGATGTGGGTCGGCTGGTTCCAAGTCTCAGATGTCTGACAACAACAACAGTCGCTCTCATAATTCACACCCACACGACCACGAGGTGACAAACTGTTCGCTGCAGCTTCTTCTTCAAGCTGAACTCAACATGAGTGAAAAGCAACAGCTCTGAGAATCAGTTGGACACCTTCAAGGTCGCTCCCCCCTCCCTCCCTCC
>NW_019461165.1:0-512 GCF_002814215.2 Seriola lalandi dorsalis
GTTCAGCTTCTGTCTAGAGATTTCTTTGTTGCTAAAGCCGATTCTCAAGTACAATTTCATCAGTTCGTCTCTATCCGTTATTTTGTAGAGGCAGTCATTGATATCGTCTCAAAAGGTCGACTTTAATCTCGTAATGTCAAGTTCATTCTCGACATTTCGACTTTATTCTCGAAAGGCAAAATTGGAATAAAATTCTTCCTCTTCTGACTCAGTTCAACTTCAATCTCGACATTTTGACTTTTTTCCTTGAAGTGCATGATTAAAAAAAAACAACTTCCTCCTCTCAATTATTTTTTCATCCACGGTCCCTAATACTCCTTGGTATGACTGACACCTTGCAGCAAAAATATACATTAATTGGTGACTTTTGACAGACAACAAGGTGTCAAGCTAAATTGTTCGGTATACTGAGAGAAAGAAATCTCTAAAAGGTCCAGTGCATATGGCGCATCAAAAGGTCAACAACGCCGTCCCACTTCAACAGCTCCTTCAAATGTGTCTTGTGCCTGGTT
>NW_019461166.1:0-530 GCF_002814215.2 Seriola lalandi dorsalis
TCTCCTCAGCTGGAGGTGTTGTGTTCAGTGAACATTCTCCAGTTCATCTTCATCGCTCTGAAGCTGGACAGGATCATCAACTGGCCCTGGCTGGTGAGATACTCTGACACAAACTAGATCAGAAATTAGCCATTGTTTGTCTATCATACACTACAGTTCTATTCACATGTAATCTATATGTTCATTATGCTTTCACTGTAGGGCCACAGTTGGTTATAATATTCTCCTTCCCTTCATCTTCTTAAATGAAACCTGTGTGTGTGTCGGGTTTGCAGGTGGTGTGTGTCCCACTGTGGATCCTGATGTCCTTCCTGTGCCTTGTCGTCCTCTACTACATCATCTGGTCTGTCCTCTTCCTCCGCTCCATTGACATCATCGCCGAGCAACGGCGAACTCACATCACCATGGCAATCAGTTGGATGACCATTGTCGTACCGCTTCTCACCTTTGAAGTGAGTTTCAGATACAAATATGTTACTGTTCAGTTCGTTGTTTCTGTTTCATTTATTTACATCCACATTTTGGGCATT
>NW_019461167.1:0-421 GCF_002814215.2 Seriola lalandi dorsalis
ATTTAATTAAGTCACAGTGTCAGAACTGACTGACACTGAAGCTCGGCTGTAGACACAGTCTGCAGGATGTGTTCGGACCTTGAGGCTGTCGAGCAGCACAGTGGACGACGACTCCTCCATCGGAGACTCCTGATTGGTCCAGGAGCTGCCGGTCGGTCCGGTCTGGTGCCAGCTGGTGTCTGAAGCTGCAGAGGAGGCTGCAGCCGGCAGGTAGTCCAGACCGAACCCGCTCACCGCCCCTAAACAACAACAACAACAACAACAACAACAGGTCAGTCGCCTGTCTCGCCCTCTGGACCCTCTGGACCCTGTCCCGCCCTCTGGACCCTCTGGACCCTCCCTGACCCTCTGGACCCTCTGGACCCTGCCCCGCCCTCTGGACCCTCTGGACCCTGTCCCGCCCTCTGGACCCTCTGGACCC
>NW_019461168.1:0-548 GCF_002814215.2 Seriola lalandi dorsalis
AATTGTCTAATTGGGCTAAAACCAATGATGTTTTTCATTAACAATACATTTTCTTACAATAATCTGGTAGCAAATGGTGAAAAATGTCCACAGTGAGTTCTCAGAGCTCAAGCTGGCGTCTTCAATTGTTTTTGTTTTGCCTGACCAACAAGCAAGAACTCAAATATTTAACGTTTATCAGAAAATATTCTCATTCAAGATGCTGGAATTAGTCAGTTTGAATTTTTAAAAATAACTCAACCTTTAGAAAAATGATCAATGTTGTTGGTAATTAATTTTATGTCGATCAATTCCTTCACCTCTATTGTTAAATGCTACAGGTTCCAGGATTTTTGTTCTTATCATATTCAAATTCGATAACTTCAAGCCAATATACTGTGCGTGTAAACAGTGAATTAATACAATATTCAGTATTTCCCCACCACAATTATATTCCTGTGGCGATGTTTCAAACAAAATTTACAGAAAATATAACATTTTTGCAAAAAAAGAAAGAAAAGAAAATATTTATATAATTAAGATGCTTTTATTTTGGGGGGTTGTGGGTT
>NW_019461169.1:0-535 GCF_002814215.2 Seriola lalandi dorsalis
AAACAAATTGTAACTGGTGAACAACATACACAGGTACACAGACTCATGATTTCCTGTAACTGCAGAGGGGAGGAGTCATTAAAACTGCAGGTGTTCAGTAGGTTCAGATGCCATTTTAACTGGACAAAGCAGGAGGAGAGAAACTGAAGACTGAGGCAGGTGAGTGTTTAAACATTATTATTATTTTACTGTCAAAGTCTCAGAGTCAGTTTGTTCCTGTGGACTGTGGAAGGAAGAAGAGTCATACATAGTAAGTCTGTCCATCCGTCCCATTCTCGTGGACTTGATTTCTCAGTAACGCCTTGACAGAACTTCCTCAAATTTGTCACAAACATTCACTTGGACTCAAAGATTATGTGATTAGGTTTTGGTGGTCAAAGGTCAAGGTGACCTCACTGGCGACCCTGGATAAACATGGATGTAATTTGAAACTAGTCTGAGTGGCGGAGGCATACAACTGCAAAGCAGTAATTCTAGTTTTTGTTTGGTATTTTTGGGTGTGACAGTAGAACAGACTGGTTTGTCCTGATTCTTG
>NW_019461170.1:0-526 GCF_002814215.2 Seriola lalandi dorsalis
ACACACACACACACACACACACACACACACACACACACACACACACACACACACACACACACACACTCCTCAGTAATTAGTAGTCCTGTGTTCTTGCTGCCAAGCTGTTACTGTGGGCTCTCAGCTGCCAATCACAGTGATTCCCTCTGTAATTCAGCAGCCAATCAGTTGCAGCGAGCCCTGCAGCTACAAACAGACAGACAGACAGAGAGAGAGGAGAGAGATGAAGAGAGAGAGAGAGAGAGAGAGAGAGAGACGCTGGTTGTCTCTTCTCTGTGTCTCTGCTTCTGTCCATGAGTCATGTGACCACCCCACACATTGACCTGGTGACCCTGTGGAGGCCCCGACCCTCAGGTTGGAACCACTGGACTGAAGTGTTAATGACGTCAAGACGACTCACTGACGATACAGTCAATATTATCAATATTATTATTATTATCATTATCAATAATAATTCTACTGTTGGTAACATTAATACTATTATTACTACTGTCTGTCTGTCTGTCTGTCTGTCTGTCTGTCTGTC
>NW_019461171.1:0-484 GCF_002814215.2 Seriola lalandi dorsalis
ATCCCACTCTCACTAGTAGTCAACCACCAATGCAAACCCCAAATGTTTTTGATCTATTCATAGCCTCTGCTTATGGAATACCAAGGCCCTCAATTCCTGTGTTTAAAAGTGGCAGAGAGAGTGACTTTGCCCTCCTGAAAATGGCTCTGGATAACCTCCTTAATAATCATCCCCATCTTACTGAACAGTATAAATATCAGATCCTCTTGCAACATCTTCAGCACCCAGGAGCTAACAAATTAGCCAGATCCAGCATGCATGATGCAAGACCATATTCCACCGCTCTCCTAACACTTCAAGAGAAATATGGTCAGCCAAGACTGCTAGTTCAGAGCGAAATTGGAGCAATATTGAATTCCCCCATTATTCGCATAGGTGATGTAGAGGCCCTTGATGATTTTTCCCTTTCTGTCCATGCTCTGGTGGGAATGTTACTGTCCCTAGAGGGCCCTAGTGGGTCTGAAGTAAGATGTGCCTCTCATGT
>NW_019461172.1:0-468 GCF_002814215.2 Seriola lalandi dorsalis
CACACACGGAAACAGGTTTTTGTTTGAACAAGTCTCTAAAGAAAACTGAGCTCTATTAATCCTGAAGGCGTCAAACAACCAGAGTGTCTGAGGTTCACTGAGCATCAACAAACTCTCAAACTGAAACATGATGCAACCATGATACGCTCCGACACTTTAGTTTATTACCATTCATTTTCAGCCCCCACTAAGTTTTCACAAAACATCTGTGATTGATGTTGGAGATGTTAATAATAATAAATCAATCAATCATCTTTTCGGTTTAAAAAAGATGGTGTTCTAAAGCTATTTTATATAATATTATCTTATTATATTAAGATTATAATAAAAGATTTGAGATTTTGTAGATGATGTAAAAGTAAACACAGACGAGCAATCTTTTGCAGACTTTGATGATGTTATTATAAATGTAAGGATTTAAATTTCAAAATATACAGTATATAAACTCATTTTCTCAAATTCAGTCAA
>NW_019461173.1:0-642 GCF_002814215.2 Seriola lalandi dorsalis
ATAACTTCTAAAATGATGTAGTCCATCACAACTCACCTTGCCCTTTCAAACAAAGAGGGCAGTTGAGATTTTATTCAAAATTGAATTGATTGTTGACTTAATTACGCTTAGATCCTACGTTTTTTTTCTTTTATCCCATACCTTCATTTGATTTAGCTTTGTTCGACAATTAATTTTTCAGATTGACCTTTGTTTTGCTTGCTTTACTTGCTCATTTGATTTGCTTTGTTTGACAATTGAATTTGTTCTATTTAGCAACTGACTTTTGTTTTACTTGATCATTTCCTTTTGTTTTATTTTTTGACTTTTTGGTCATTCCATTTCATTTTGCTTTGTTTAACAATTGATTTGCTTCAGTTTTCTATTTACTTTTTGATAATTTCATTGCACATTTTTTTCGGGCATATGACTTATGTTGCTTATCGATTGATTTTATGTTTTCATTTCAATTTGTTTTGTTTCACATTTGATTTTGCTTTGCTTGACAATTGACTTTAATTTGTGTACTTGATTTTCTTTACTACATTTTCTCAAACTTAATCGTTTAATTTTACGTCACTCGATCGAATTTTGTTTTATTACATTCTATGTAATATTGATTACCATTTGTACTTCTTTGTTTTGTTTTGTTTTGTTTTGTTT
>NW_019461174.1:0-504 GCF_002814215.2 Seriola lalandi dorsalis
GTCCTCCTGCTGTCTGCTGGTCCTGCCTGAAGACCCCGCCCCCCCTCAGGACCTGCTGCTGCAGGCGGACGCCACAGTCCACGCCGCTGCTGTCACCCTCAACTGGTACCACTGCTAACGCTAACGCTAACACTGCAACGCCTGGCTTATACACTACAGCGTGTGTGTGTGTGTGTGTGTGTGTGTGTGTGTGTGTGTGTGTGTGTACAGGCAGAGTCAACAGGTAGAGAAGTACGTGTTCGAGCTGATTGAGGAGCTGAAGAAGAAGATGAAGCCGACAGAGACTGTTAATCTGGAGGTAACACACACACACACACGTACACACACACACACACACACACAGAAGATAACTGGGTCAAATTTAAATTGTTTGTTATTCATTCATTAGTTTTTCCTCCTTCCTTCTCCTCACCTTGTCTCCTTGTCTCCTCGTCTCCTCGTCTCCTCCCCTCTCCCCTCCACTCTTCCTCCTCCTCCTCAGGGAGCTCTCCACTGTCTCCACCC
>NW_019461175.1:0-652 GCF_002814215.2 Seriola lalandi dorsalis
TTATTACATGTAGATTATTACCTGTAAATTATTACATGTAGATTATTACCTGTAGGTTATTACCTGTAGGTCCTGTAGGTTATTACATGTAGATTATTACCTATAGGTTATCACATGTAGGTTATTACCTGTAGGTTATTACATGTAGGTTATTACATGTAGGTTATTTACCTATAGGTTATTACATGTAGGTTATTACCTGTAGGTTATTACATGTAGGTTATTACATGTAGGTTATTACATGTAGGTTATTACATGTAGATTATTACCTGTAAATTATTACATGTAGATTATTACCTGTAGGTTATTACATGTAGATTATTACCTATAGGTTATTACATGTAGGTTATTACCTGTAGGTTATTACATGTAGGTTATTACATGTAGGTTATTACATGTAGGTTATTACATGTAGGTTATTTACCTGTAGATTATTACATGTAGGTTATTACATGTAGATTATTACCTGTAGATTATTACCTGTAGGTTATTACATGTAGGTTATTACATGTAGGTTATTACCTGTAGGTTATTACATGTAGGTTATTACATGTAGGTTATTACATGTAGATTATTGCCTGTAGGTTATTACATGTAGGTTATTACATGTAGGTTATTTACCTGTAGATTATTACATGTAGGTTATTACATG
>NW_019461176.1:0-468 GCF_002814215.2 Seriola lalandi dorsalis
GTTAACTCTTTCAGAATAGGTTAAACGACAGCAAGTTTTTAAGTTGTATTACAAAGACACCTACTCCATTAAAGATGTCCTTCAGGTATCTGATAGGAGGAATATTCAGGGGACAGGATGAAGTTTTCATTTCCTGAATAATTTCAGACAACACGGAGGAGATACACAGGAGAGAGAAAGTGAACTTATCAGGAGAAGCTGAGTGTGACATACTGACTGTAATTTGTTTTGAGGGTGAACTGATGTGATGCCTGATATCAGATCCTTTCAGGGTCAGGACTCCGTCGCAGGTTTTTGGAGCGTCATTATTAAAAAGAGCTTTGGGCTTTTGACGGGCGTCACTCAGATAGTCTCACGTTTCCAAGGTGTAGCCCGTGATTTTTGAGGGTGTCATTTCGCAAATAATAACCACAGTACCACAGCATTACCTTAAAGATTTACTACCCACCATTTCACAGAGTTTTCACT
>NW_019461177.1:0-506 GCF_002814215.2 Seriola lalandi dorsalis
CATGATGCTGGCCACCTCTGGTAAAATCGCCTGAATCCTCAGTTGAGGGGAACATGCAATTCTACCCCCGGTTGTATAATGGCCTATGTCAAAAGTGTGACTCTTTTGTTGAGTTTTTTGTGTTTCCTGAAAAACCTGAAAAAATGACTTAGGCCATTATTTTAAGAGGGTGTCGATATAATGAGTTGATAACATGAAAGGCTGATTAGACCTAATTACACTGCCCATTGTGTAAATTCTGCTCTTGAAAATGAATTATGATTTTACCACACCTGTTTATACATACATTTGGAGCAACACGCATTTATGTTAGTCTTAAGGACAAATTGTATGTATTAAATTGTTATTACTGTGCCACACAGATGAAAAAAATCATCTTTGAAAATGACTTCCCTTTGTGGTGTGTTCATTCAGCTGGTATGTATTCATACGTTTCCAGATATGAACTATTTTGTTTTGAACATGCCTAATTAACAAATAAAAATTTAAAAATTAAAAAAAAAAAA
>NW_019461178.1:0-485 GCF_002814215.2 Seriola lalandi dorsalis
CGTTTTCATTCTGTTCTTGAACTGTTCTAAGGAACATTTTCATGTGTGTTCTCAGTGAGTTATGATCATTTTCTCAGTGTGTTCTTATTCACTTCTTATGCTGTTCTTACTGTGTTCTCATTGTGTTCTTGTTCTGCTCTTAGAGCATTCTCACATGTTCTCATTCTGTTTTTAATTTGTTCTCATTGTGTTCTTACTTGTTTTCATAGCATTGATGCGTTCTCATCTATTCTTAACACTTTCTCCCTCTGTTCTTGACCTGTTCTCACTAAGAACCAAAACAAGAGGAGGAGCTAGTGGTGAGAGGAGGTGGGAGAAAAGGTGAAGAAGAGAAGGGGAAGTGATGAAGAGGAAGTGGAGAGTGAGACCTTGATGGCCATGTTGTTGGACTCAGTGGCTCCACTGGTGAAGATGATCTCTCTGGGATCAGCTCCAATCAGATCAGCCACCTGCTGCTCAGAGAGAGAGAGAGAGAGAGAGAGAGA
>NW_019461179.1:0-442 GCF_002814215.2 Seriola lalandi dorsalis
AGCAAACGGCCGGAGCTCCGCTGTGAGCCACAGGCACACGGTTTTATTTATGAATTTAATTTGTGTTTTTCTTAAAGAGGCACTTGGCGGCCGTCCTTGACACAGAGGGGAGTTAGGACCCAGAGGACAGCCAGGGAGCATGTTAAATTAGAAGCAGACTTCTTTCTCTCTCTCTCTCTCTCTCTCTTTCCCTCTCTAAGTGTCTCTCTCTCTTTCTCAAGACAAAGAGACAAGGAGGAAACGAAGGGAGAGGGAAGACGAGAGAGACGGAGTCTGGAACTGCTTTTGTAGCCACATCTTGTAGGAAATCCTGAACAGAGCATGTTAACGAGGGACACCGACACCACGAGCGCCGAGGCTCCCCTCCCCTGTGTGTGTGTGTGTGTGTGTGTGTGTGTATACGTGCAGATGTGTGTGTAGTAGAAAAATATAATACACACCC
>NW_019461180.1:0-542 GCF_002814215.2 Seriola lalandi dorsalis
CACACACACACACACACACACACACAGAGCAGTGAAGCTGCTGCTGTTCAGACGTGGCGCGACTGTTAATTCTTGACCTTGGAAACGGTCAACATGGAACATTTACACTCCCATGACAACTGAGTGCAGCCTGAAGGGGGCGCTGTCAGGACTGTCGCACTGTTGGTGCTGTTTACTGATGTTGTCTCTGTTGTGTTTGTGTGTGTTTGTTTCAGGCCTCTGCTGAGCTGAACATTGTCAAACACCGGTTACACTCCAGAGCATCTGCACAAGGTAACACACACACACACACACACACACAAAACCAATTAGTAATTAGTCTGTGTGTGTGTGTGTGTGTGTGTGTGTGATGAATTTTTTGGTTTGTTGGGCCGCTACAACTGGTTAGTCACCACATCCATCATCAAAACACACACACACGCACACACACAAGCAGACACACAAATCACTGAGGTGTCTGTTTCTCATCTGTATCCATGGTTACATTTGGGTACATTTGGTGTGTGAAAAAGCTTTTACATAGCTGATAGTTTGTGTTGTGT
>NW_019461181.1:0-526 GCF_002814215.2 Seriola lalandi dorsalis
ACATTTTTTCTGCTTTTACCTTGTGAGAATTTTTTTTTTCTTAAAAGAATAAACTTTGTGTTGAAGTGCAGTAAATTATCTTCGTGTTTTGATCTATAGTTGGAGGATTTATTGAAGCTAGTCTGCAGATATGAGTTCATATCTGATTCAACGCTTTTCTTTTGTTTTTTCTTATTTCTACTTTGAGCTACAACTTGTTTTTGTTGTTTAAAATCAGCCATTGAAGTTCCCCACTGTTGATGGTTGTGGCAGATGCATCCAAAACTATGTGAAGTGCTCTGCTCCTTTTTTTTCCTCAGTATTTAATAATTATGTTTTAAAGACAAATTTTTTGCACCTTCTATAAAAAGGAAATTGAACAGATTATTTTGCCATTTTCCTTTTCTCTTTGTCAGTCCTGCCTGCTCATCTCCCCCCTGCAGCGGGTCTGCTTCTGCTGATTGACTTCTAAATTCTGTCATTAGCCAACAACAGAGGAAAGACCTCATCAGAATAACTCAGTGACTTCTCTCCGTGTTTATATTTC
>NW_019461182.1:0-498 GCF_002814215.2 Seriola lalandi dorsalis
TGTGTGTGTGTGTGTGTGTGTGTGTGTGTGTGTGTGTGTGTGTGTTTGTACCTTGCAGAGCTGCTCTTGAGAATATTCCTCTATGTCTGTTGGTGAGAAAATGACATGTGACACAGTTAATGAGGTAAAAACATTAATATAATATAATATTAGTAAATTCATGTTTTTAGTCCTGTGCTTTTTTTATTGCAAACATGTATATTCTACATTTATATACTATTTTATCATATCTGGATAAACATACTGCATTTATTGTGCTGCTCATTGGATCATAAACTACATTATTAATACTTACATCCAGTGTAATAAATGAATGTCAAACTAAATATTCTGATATGAAATATCAGCTGTCTAGCCTCCAGCCATGAGCAGCTCCTTGGTCAGCAGTTTGTTTTGTGTTTGTTCACTCCAGAGATGGACTCACTGACAGGTGTACGCACCTGGCGGCGCCGTGGACTCTCCATACCCCTTCATGTCCAGAGCCAACACCCTGAACCC
>NW_019461183.1:0-503 GCF_002814215.2 Seriola lalandi dorsalis
CAGCAGCTAAAGGATAAGGGGACTGATCTGTCTTTTCTTTCTTGCCCTCAGTGAGCACTACTTGGCCACCGTCACTTGGGTGACAGACACCCGTATTGCTGTCCAGTGGCTGAAGAGAGTTCAAAACCACCTCATCCTTCAGATCTACAGCTTGAGTGGATCCAGGTGGGATCCTGTCGAGGTAAAAACATGTCATCAACCAACAAACAATATATCACAGGAGACATTAGGGTCTCAGTCACATGGTGCAAGTTCATTTAGTGTGTATGTGCCTGCCTGTCAACACCTCCTTAAAATAAAAGTCAAATACTGCACCAGTAACTTACTAAATGAGGGCTTTTTTTGATGTTTAATACACTGAAGAGCGTCTGTGTGTTGGTCCTGGAAACTAGTAAGATGAGATAAGATTTGAACTGGCAACCTCCGAGTGTGTAAAGTCTAACTCTTTAAGCCACTGGGTCAAAGAAGCATCTTTGTCAAGACTTGTAAGTCTTATTAAAAAA
>NW_019461184.1:0-520 GCF_002814215.2 Seriola lalandi dorsalis
TTACAGACAAGAATCAAAATAAGTTGAGCAATAAGCACAAGTGCAAATATATAAACAATGAAAAGATAAAAAATGAATAAATAAATGTTTATTTATAGCAGGTTGTTGAAGACAAGTATGTGAAATGGATGTGTATGTAAAAGAATTGGTTACATGTGTTATATTCAGTAAGTAGAAGACAAATCAGTCATAGCTTTACAAAAGGCACAATGGGAACATGTATTATGGTCCTCCTTCAGAGGCACAGTCCCTACCCTACTTACCCATGGCTGCGTGAGTTTTGTTTGGTCCGGGACTTAAAGTATTTAAATTACGACCAGTGTGTCAAAGGATTAAAGCTAAGAACAAAGCTGCAGTCATGTTTTATATTTCTAGGAAACTTTTTGTAACAGTGGGGAGTAGGTTTCTGTTGGACTTCTATTCTTTGAACCTGTGCATGTGATGTTATTGTCATCACTTCCTACAGGATATTTTCATTGTTCTCCATTGCTATATTTTCATTCTTCCGACCCCCCCCCCC
>NW_019461185.1:0-550 GCF_002814215.2 Seriola lalandi dorsalis
CAGGACTGTTTTAATCAGATTATACATGTAAAAACCCAAGTACAGGGACAGGTGTCAAGAATTAGCAACAGCTATAAACTCTTTGTGCAACACAGTTTCAAACCCTGATTTGAGACTATGTTAAATTATATTGTCCCTATCAAATAAAAATAAACTGAAGAAAACACTGAAACTATTCTGCATCTTCCTGTCAAATGTCCAGATGGTTGTTGTCATTGTAGCTGTGTTATATAATTCCCGTTCAAGTGACTCAACTCCAGCTTGTCATAGTATCACTCAGCAGACATCACTTGCCAAGCAAGTCTTATTTTTAGTCCTGTGATTTCAACCTTACTGATATATCATATAAATATTATTATGTGTTTCATTGCTAGTAATTGAGAAAGTCAAACATAAAATTGACTTTTCAAAACTTTTAAATCACGTTTTTACAGAACGAAACACTTTACTGTATCACTGAGTAACATGATGTTTATTTAAGAAGCTTTAACAAGATTGCAGATTTATGATCTTCGCTCTTCCTGTTTGATCAAAGCTCTTTACTTTTTAA
>NW_019461186.1:0-481 GCF_002814215.2 Seriola lalandi dorsalis
ATCACAGAGACTCTGTTTCCTCTCCTTCGTATCTGCAGCCTCCAGGCCTCTGCAGCAGCCGGGGGTTTGACTCATGTGAACGTCAACCTTCTTAAACCATCACTACATTTACATGCACACTACTATTATGCATTATTATTCCTAATATGACAATACTCTGAATTTTGATGCAGGTCATGTAATTGCATATTCAGTCTGGATGTTCTGCATTGGTTAACACAAGTGCGATGTGCTGAGATTATTCTGGTGTATAAACGCATCATGTGTCTCAGTTGCATTTTTACAGCAGTTTGTAACACAACATCCTCCACCTGTTTATGCTCAGCTCTGCGCGTTGAACACAAGCTAACTACAGTTTGTAGGACGCTAACTACACTAACCATTCTGAAAAGATGCTAACAAGCTAACGGTTCTGACCCGTCTGCTTGTCTCTGGTTCTGGTCTCAACAGACTCCTCCTCTGAGTCTGGGTCTGACTGAGG
>NW_019461187.1:0-527 GCF_002814215.2 Seriola lalandi dorsalis
ACATTAATCTGTACATTGTGCAGCTTTAGATACATTTGTTTGATTTCTCTTGAGACTGCATCAAGCACGACTGTCTAATTACTCCTGCAATTAAAGGTCTTACTTTGTATCCTTTCAAAACTAAAGGTTTATTCTCTGTGTACGTTTGAACATGCTCTCACCAGATCAGGGAAGAGTTGCGAGCCAACGGGATTGACGTTTACCCTCAGAAGGAATTTGACGAGGATGCAGAGGACAGAATGATCAATGAGAAGATCAGGGTGAGGAGACCATTTCAAAGGACTGACTGTAACAGATGTATAGCCTCTATGGCAGGAATTGTGACCCAGTCATTCTTATTTATGCCTGTCTACAGAGCACTGTCACCCTAAATCCACTCAGTCCCATTTTTATATACACTTGACTTGACTGATATCTGACTCCATTGTCTGTTGACCTTTAAATGGAGCAGGAGATGATCCCATTTGCTGTGGTGGGCAGTGACCAGGAGTACCAGGTCAATGGCAGGAGGCTGCTGGGTAGGAAGA
>NW_019461188.1:0-516 GCF_002814215.2 Seriola lalandi dorsalis
TCAGAGAAACAATCAGAACAAAAGTTAGCAACAATCTCAGCTCCAGCTCTTCCCTGAGTCTTTGTCTTCCGTACAGCGTCTCTCAAACTCTGACTTTAACGGTTAGAATCACCGGGTCTGTTTGATTTCCTGAACCACTGACACTGAAGGAATCCAAACCGGGAGGAGCTTACGGTGATGGTGGTGAAAACAACAGCTCCCATGATTCCACACTATTTATAGTTTTGGAGGATGTTAAACTCAGACACACTCAAAAATAAAAACAGACACAACATAACGCAGCATTGCAACATTACTATATTTCACACTTACAATTCAGACACTTAAAACTGCTATAATCAGTATTTTTATATTAACAAAGGATCACATGATTACTGGCATGTAAACGGAGTCACTCATAGGGATGAATGTGAGTCTGCAACTCTACTCAGCTTTCATCTAATTTCTATTTTCCTGACCTCAACTTTTACTTTCACTGCTTTCATTTGTGTTGTTCTTAGCCCAAAAAGCTCTAAT
>NW_019461189.1:0-732 GCF_002814215.2 Seriola lalandi dorsalis
TGTCTGTCTGTCTGTCTGTCTGTCTGTCTGTCTGTCTGTCTCCCAGGTCTGTAGATGATTCCTCAGACGACACCAACTCAATATTGGCACAATGTCCAATTACTGGCTACTTTCCAGACCTTTCAACCATGTCTCTCCTTCTTCAGGTTCACTGGGGTTTCCTAAGTTGTAAACAGGGCTGCATTGAATGATAATTTAAATAACCGATTCACTTACTGATAACTTCCTGTATATTAGATTAATTGTTTGTTTGTTATAAAATGTCAGCAAATAGCACAAAATGTCCACGAGTCTCCAGATCCCAAAGTGATGTGAAATGTGATGAACCCAAAGTTGTTTTTGACTTTTTAGCTTCAAAATATCAAAATTTGTTAAAAAAAAAAAAAAGAAAAAAAAGAAGAAATTTTGCTTTGCTCAAATTGTCAGTTTGGTTCCCTATTTTATATGATATTTTTCATGTATATAATGTTGGTGATGTTGATAAATAAATACAGACAAACTCAACACTGAACGCAGATGCACGTCACAAATTTCGCTTGTTTTGTTCAATATAAAATAGTTTTTGTAAGTTTACTCTCAACAAATGAGCCATAACTTCAGTATAATTTTGCATCAGCACAGACACTGAAGACCTGTAGGAAGACATCAGCTGTATCATTTGTCTATTTGCTTGACATATGACACCAGTATCAGACAGCAGAAGAGAAAACAGTCCTGATATGTGTCTGCAAT
>NW_019461190.1:0-468 GCF_002814215.2 Seriola lalandi dorsalis
CCCCCGGCCAATCTTCTCCTTTTCCTCAATTCTCTTCATGTATTTTTATTACAGAGGCCATCCACTCCTCCGCTGGCAGGGTGACGTCGGCCTCCCATCGACTAGGGGGGAGTGTCACGTCAGACAAACGCCACACAAGTATTTATACCCCAACCTGTGGAATAGAAAATGTGTATGAATGGACAAGCTGAACTCATATCTCTATGGGCATGGGTGTAATAATGGTCAGTGTGCTATTTTTTGTTGAGACTTGAGAGGTGATTCAACTCCATGGCCAGTTTTGGTGTTATTAATGTGGATCTCCAAAACATATACTCTAAAACCTTTGTAGCCTAATACGCCAGCCCCATGTATTTTATGATGTTAAATTTTTGTTGGAGCTTTTTCTAAGACGTGTTGAGTCAACTTTAAAGGTCACTTTGGAGGCTGTAGTTTGTGTTGCTGTTGAATTGTGATATGTATGTTTTC
>NW_019461191.1:0-453 GCF_002814215.2 Seriola lalandi dorsalis
AGAGTCTGACCTCACCAGAGAGCCTGTACACCTCCCCCCAACCTCTTCCTCCTCTGTTCCCTCCTCCTCCTCCCTCACACCCCGCCTGACCCACCCCCGTAGACCCACACACTCTCTCCCACCTAGGCTCTATATCCAACCTCCAGCCCCAGAGCTGGGACCCCCACACACACAGGTAAACACACACACACACACACACACACACACACTGATCTCACAGCTAATCTCCGTTCAGACTGACACACCTGGAAACACACGTCACATGGCGTCACATATTGATCCCATAGCATTGTTTTTAAACGGTGCAATAATACCATACATACAATAATAAGACTTGAAAACCTGAAGGCGATTACTTGTGTTTGTTCTTCAGAGACCGTCCTCTCAGCTGCGCCGGCCGTCAGTAGGACGAGGGCTTCAGCTGACCCCCGGGATAGGCAGCACGGTAAGAGA
>NW_019461192.1:0-546 GCF_002814215.2 Seriola lalandi dorsalis
GCTGACAGTAATTCTACCAGTTCAGCATCAGCTTTGTCTCCTTTTTCTTGCAAATTCTGAAAAGCTGTGGAATTAAAACAGAGTACACACTTGTGAATATTTAGTTTCATATCACATGAGGCAAATTTGTGACATTTTGTGACTTTGGTCTGCACAAATAAAACTTTATAGTTATAGTTAAATCATTATAGTTATCAGCATGAGTTCCTAAATTCACTGATTGTAGAATTTCACCAGATGGTGCACGTATAAAGCTACAGCTAATACTAAACTAAGTGTGGTCAAAAATGTATATGTCACGGAAGTTTCGTATGTCAACAGGTGAGTGAGTGAGTGAGTGAGTGAGTGAGTTACACCATTGGTCGGCTGAGTGTTGGACTTTTCCCATCACAGACGACATCATGGTTTTAAATATCAGGATTTTAGCAGCAGCTTGGAAGTGACTGCTGGTTAACAAATCGTCTTAATGGGATACGTTTTCAGTCACTAGTTCCGTTGTCATGACAACAGAAACAGAAAAACATGAGAACAGCTTTGTGAATTCAG
>NW_019461193.1:0-520 GCF_002814215.2 Seriola lalandi dorsalis
ACAACGAAGCTATAGCATAAAAATGAACCCTTAAATGTTTCTTGAATCTCTGTTTGTATATGGCGCTCTCCAATATTTGCTTTGCACTACAAAACAGAAGGAGGGCGCTGATTTTTCAAAGCAAACAAACCAAAAAGTTGCAAAAGTTTGAGCAAAAATAAATGAATAAATAAATATTTGTATTTATACAATTTATTAAGCTACATTAGAGATTTAGAAAAAGAAATAAATAAATAAAATCTTTTGCCTTGTGCTCTTTGTTAATGTTTGTGCAGCACTCCCTTAAAGCAGCTGTTTTTGTTACAATTGTTGTTTTTTGTATTCATGTTTTGGATGTTTCTGCTGATTGTATTTATTTGTACAGTGTTTATATAACAGCTGGGTGTTTGGAGCTCGACTTGCGTTTGTCCTGGTTACACTTTGCGTGGGTTTTATACAATAAGATCAAAGGATGTCAGCATTGTTCAAATGAATCTGTTACTTTAATTTTCCTCAGACAGTGACATTGATTTCTTTGCTC
>NW_019461194.1:0-477 GCF_002814215.2 Seriola lalandi dorsalis
GGTCACATAAACATCATAATACGGTCAGGCATTAAACAAGATAGTATAGTAAGGTATAAAAATGCCAAAAAACGTCATAGTATAGTATGGCATAAAACGTCAAAAATACATCATAGTATATTAAGGCATAAAAGGTCATAAAAATGTCATAGTATGGCAATGCATGAGACAAAATAATATAATTAGGCATAAAAATGCCAAAAAACCTATAAGTATAGTATGGTATAAAAATGCCAAAAAACGTCATTGTATAGTATGGTATAAAACGTCAAAAATACATCATAGTATATTAAGGCATAAAAGGCCATAAAAATGTCATAGTATGATCAGGCATCAAACAAGATATTAAAGTAGGGCATAAAAATGCCAAAAAACGTCATAGTATAGTATGGCATAAAACATCAAAGAAACATCATACTATGGCAATGCATGAGACGAAATAATATAATTAGGCATAAAAATGCCAAAAAACGTCAT
>NW_019461195.1:0-516 GCF_002814215.2 Seriola lalandi dorsalis
GTGTGTGTGTGTGTGTGTGTGTGTGTGTTTACCCAGAGAGCAGCAGCAGCTGTGGCAGTAATAGCTCTCTAAGCTGCAGGCTAATGACAGAACTCAGAGAACGGGACTCTAACATGGATAGATGTTTAACCCCGTTTAGCCCCGATCTGAAGACCACTGGGCAAACACCACGCACACACACACACACACACACACGCACACACGCACACACACCCACACACACACACACACCCACACACACAGGAACACACATTATCCCTGCCCCTATTTTTTTTCTGGTGGCTTTAGTTGTGTGTGCATAAAGGAGACAGAGAGAGAGAGAGACATATAGGAGTAAAGAGAGGGGGAACAACATCCTTCACCCTATATATCAGTCCTGCCTCTTCCACCCTGTTCCCGTGGCAACAAGACCCCACACACAACAACCAGACCCCGAAATCACAGACCCTCCCACCACGGACCCACACACACACACACACACACACACACACACACACACACACACACACACACACA
>NW_019461196.1:0-468 GCF_002814215.2 Seriola lalandi dorsalis
CCTTACTATACTATGATGTTTTATGCCTTATTATACAATGACATTTGTTGACGTTTTGATAAATTAATATACTATGATGTTTTTATTACTGTTTAATACCTTATTATAGTATGACATTTGTTGACATTTTGATGTCTTAAATTTTATTATCAATCATACTGTGACACCTTTGACATACTATATGTTTTTTGTCGTCTTATGCCTTAATATACTGTGATATTTAACGATGTCTCTAACTATAGTATGACCTTTGACATTTTTTTGCCACATTATACTATGACGTTTTAATAGTTTACTATACTTTGATTTTCAATGATGTTTATTTTCCCCAAATATAATATGATGATTTTTGACATTCATATGCTTTAAGTTAAATGACTTATTATACTATAACATCATTTTGACTTAGGTATATAGCAAATAAATTATTCAGCAAGATCTAAAACCATTGATAAAAAAAAAGCTCTG
>NW_019461197.1:0-468 GCF_002814215.2 Seriola lalandi dorsalis
AAACTAAAACAAGAAAGATCTAGCCAAATAAAATTGTCTCTCTTTTCTCTCTCTCCTCTTGCTTTTAATGGTGCTACAATGTTTGCTGAAACCAGGAGATAACTTGCTACTAAGATATTTTAGAGGGGAGGAATAAGAAAGAAGAGGAACTACTCAGATCCTTTACGAAAGTACTGTAACTCTCTGGATATTACACTCTTAGCACATCCTCATGCTATACACTTCAAGACATGGCGGTCTCTGCGGCCACAAATACAGGCCAGTATACCGGGCATTTTCCCAGTGGGCTGACTCACCTTGAGGCCGATATGATTTGATTTTTTTTTTAATTATTTATTAAAAAATACACATACACTCAATCATGATCAATACTGATCATTAGTACCAGCCCGTCTAATGTTAGGACAAATCCATGTGTAATGTATGATTGTGAAAAAAGTTTTTCCCTCCTTGTATGAAGTAGGCCTA
>NW_019461199.1:0-444 GCF_002814215.2 Seriola lalandi dorsalis
GACCTGACGGATCTGTACTTTAGGGATATTCAATATATTGATGGCTGATCCATTAAAGTTTTAATTATTGTTCCAAATAAAGATCTTTCAGTTAATTACAATAATAATGTGAAGCAGGGCTGCAACTAACGATTATTATCGATTCATCTGTTGTTTTCTTGATTAATCATTTATTGTCCTCGTCACAAACGTCATGTTACTGCATCAACAGATAATTATCTTATTGTTACCGACCGTTAAACTCCCAGGGTGCACCTCTTCTCTTAATTTACCTGTAAACACACGGTCTGAACATGTGTGTGTTGGTGTAATGAGTAACCTGCAGACTCCAGTGTTTATGTACAGAGTAAATTGTGTGTGTGTGTGTGTGTGTGTGTGTGTGTGTGTGTGTGTGTGTGTGGAGGGGTGCTGCAGTAATCCCTCGGGGTGTAATCTCATTAAGGT
>NW_019461200.1:0-542 GCF_002814215.2 Seriola lalandi dorsalis
GCAGGGGAATCACAGGCTGGGAGCGTCTCCCACCTTCTCGCTGCCGGCCAGATCCACCAGGTAAAGCTTTCCACACAGCTTCTGCTCCGTCTCCACGTGCTCCTGCTTGATGTTGATCAGGAAGATGCTGTGGCTGCGAGAGCTGTGCTCGTTCATGTCTGTGCAAAGACACAACCAGAAGCAAACGGCTCAGAACTTTACATACAAACTTCTGGTGTTAAAAACGTTTTTTTCGAGGGATAAAGAATTCGCAAATGAGATCTGATCAAACTTTAGCTTTTCAGAAACAATGCCATCAACGTTTTCTTTTATTTCTTTTTCCTCCAAATGTTGCCTATGTACCAGGAAAAAAACATTATTGTCACAATAGAATCAGAATGAAAGAGAGACGGCAACTAACCGTCTGTAATCAAAATGATTTTAACTCAAAAATAATGACGTATTGACATCTTTGTTTCGCAAAACATAAAGACTTTCTCCTATTCAGTATCAGCAGGTTTTCAGATTTTCACTCTGAAAATACTAGATTAATTTGAGGTCAT
>NW_019461201.1:0-546 GCF_002814215.2 Seriola lalandi dorsalis
GTGCTGATTAGCAGGCGGATCTGCCACACTGATCCCAGATTTCCACAAGATCAGAGGCCGAGCTGTGAGCATTCAGCATACAAATGTGGCGTCCACGCTTGCGCACACACCCACGCCTGCAGTCTGCCACACAGATGCAGCCACACGCCTGTCCAGCAACCGATTTCTCCAGGCTGAAGTCATCAAAGTGACGTGAACCCACCCCCTCCTTCTCCAACTCCTCTCCCTTTTCTCTTCTAATCTCAGACGAGAGGGCACCTGTCAGAGGATGCTCAGTTTACCAACCAACCCTCACAGAGATGCAAGCAGAGAGACAGAGACAGAGAGAGAGAGAGCAGATGAACACAGAGACAGCCAATAAAGATTCTAATAAGTCTATCTGAAGAAGCTCAGGCCACTGATGGGAGTTAGCCTAAATAAAACTCACTTCTTCTAAAGAGTCACTTAAATGAGCAGGGAGTGACAAAAAAAAGGGTGTGCTCAGATCTGATGTCTGCGGAAGATAACAGGGTTGCCGATGAGGACGATACACACCACTACCTGAAG
>NW_019461202.1:0-526 GCF_002814215.2 Seriola lalandi dorsalis
CACTTCCTGTTTTATTTTGTAATAAGGTTTCCTTGTGTGTCTCAGTGTTTCGCTTCCTGTCTTGGTCTTGTTTGTGTGGTGATTGTCTGCCCCGCCCTGATGTGTTTCACCTGTGTGCATCACCTTGCCTCCTGTGTCTATATCGTCTTTGTGCTTCTCTTTGTCTGTGTCGGTTCGTCTGTTGATTTCTGGGTTCGTCTTCATCGGTTCACGTCTCCTGTTCAATCTGTTCATGTTCCTGTTCCTGTTTCTTGTTTAAGTTCCTGTGTTTCCTTGTTCTTCACCTGTGTTTCCTTGTTCTTCACCTGTGTTTCCTTGTTCTTCACCTGTGTTTCCCAGTGTTGTGTGTTAGCTTCTTAAGTTTATTAAACATTCTGCACCGTCTCCTGTGTGTTGGCTGCATTTGGGTCTTACTCACCACTAACCCCTGACAAAAACTTTATTTCACATTAAAACAATTTACAATCACCTGTAACTGACAAATTAAAACTAGAATCCAGTTGTGAATGAAGGTGCAGGTGAACTT
>NW_019461203.1:0-491 GCF_002814215.2 Seriola lalandi dorsalis
TTAATGGCTCAACTTCATCTCATATTCCCTTCACGTTTGCTTTGTTTTTGTGGTTGAAGTAAAAAAAAAAAAAGAAGAAGCCTAGTGTAAGTGCAGTCGGATTCTCTCCTTCACATCTTTCCCTAACCTCATGATGTTCTCTCTAAGTGAGATGAAACCAACCAACCAACCATTAGAGACTTGAGGCCTATAGAAGTTGTTTCTCCAAAGATAATATGCACAATATTTGCGGTATCATTTTAGTTGATATATTCTTGCACGTGACGTGAGGATAACTGTAATGCAGATTGATTTTGTATCAACTCACTGCCACTTGGGGAAAATGAAAAACAAGCTGGAAACACAACGTACTGTATCTGATGCATGGTCAGAGTATAATTCTGTCACTTCTGCCACAAGCGGCACCTTTCATGTGATACATTTGATCCGCAGTTAACACGAACATATCGACTAGTGCAGCTTCACGATCTAGAAAGAAACCTTTTAACAAA
>NW_019461204.1:0-510 GCF_002814215.2 Seriola lalandi dorsalis
TCACTGACAGTCTGTGCCTGCACAATGTCCTGCACAGCATAGAATAACTCACTTGCAGCGCTTCAGAACGTGGGTATATGTTATGTTTAAAGGCTTTGTAATCTGGTGGAATAGTACACACACACACACACACACACACACACACACACACACACACACACCCACCAACAACCTAATGATAATTACAATCACTGTGTAACATCGTGTTGTCGTGTAATGTAGTATTTAGTTCAGGTGGGTTTTCAGTCATCCAGTAAATGATTTTCTATATTAGTCATTCTCTTTTTTTTTCTTCATTCCATGAGTCGTCCCCCCCACCTCCTCTTCCTCATCTCATGTTCTCTGTCCCTCTTCATCCTTGTATCTCTCCTGGATGAGAGACACTCATTTGTGACAGAGCCAACCTGCTAATGGTGGATGGCAAGAAACAAAATTAGCCATGCCAAATAAACACACACACACACACACACACACACACACACACACACACACACACACACACACACACAC
>NW_019461205.1:0-536 GCF_002814215.2 Seriola lalandi dorsalis
TGAATGTGTTTATGGATGATGTTATATTTTATGTAGTGTTTTCCTGGTATATAGAATAAAGCAATTGAACAGAAGTTGTAATAAATCAACCATTAGACACTTCCATGGTGTCTCAATTAAGTTTGATTAAAAATCTCATGTCCACATTTAGGTATGGAGAACTCTTTGAAGACGTCTTTAAAGACAAAGATGCAAAGACATCAGGTGAGCTTTAACTTTCTGATAGTTGCTGGAGAGTATTTATTCATCAAGGGCAGAGAAACATGACTCCAAATGAATTCTGATGTTTATGTATTTATTGAATAATTATAATTATATTGAATAATTATCCAACACATTCACCCTAACAATTTTATAAGATGATAATATGTGTGTTGTGTTTTCAGCTTGTTCTATATCGAGTTAAAATCGGTTAAACCAGCTTTAATTCTTAATAATTGTATTCGCTGTATTCTCTTTAGTGGTATGTTGAAAGGATTGCATGTATTATTTCTTTCAGAATGGCATCGCAGACTTTTTTTAATTTTGTTTGCGTT
>NW_019461206.1:0-535 GCF_002814215.2 Seriola lalandi dorsalis
CAGGAAACAGGATAAAAACACTAAGATTAAAAAAAGAAATTACTTCACAGTGGTCCTGACCTGCTCCCAAATCGACAACAAAGACTGCAGTAAAACACGATGCACTGATTTCCTTTGTTTGGTCTTCGTTTCACGATTCTTCTATAATCTTTTGTTTTGGTCAGTTTCCCCTGTTTCTTATACAACCTGTTTGTTTGATGTTTGATGTTTACTGATTAAAAACAAGAGACTCAGTCATATTATCTATTTAAAGTTGGAAAAAAAATCTGCCCCAAAGTTTTTCTTTCATGTGACACAGTGAAAACTCAAACTAAATGTAAAAGTAGAGCTCTGATCAGGATCCAGTATGAGTCATGTCCCTGTGTTAGTTTTCATTCAGACCATCCTGGTTTCACAGACCTGTCCTGTGTAGTTTTATTTCGGGTTTCCAAACGATATCCATCTGTCTACGCTTCGATCTCTTCCTCGTACTCGACGATAGTTTGTTCAAAGACTCCGAATATTTCTTCAGCAGCAGCAGTTAGTCGCTCGTTGA
>NW_019461207.1:0-531 GCF_002814215.2 Seriola lalandi dorsalis
CCTTTTCCTCTTCTTCTTCCCTTCCTCCCTTCTTCTTCTTCCTCTTCTTCCCTTCTTCTTCTTCCTCTTCTTCCCTTCCTCTTTTCCTCTTCTTCTTCTCCTCCTCCTCTGAGATCAGTGACGGATGTGGAGGTCGGACTGATCCCTCTGACTGACGTGTTGCGGCCTCAGCTGTTCGCTCACTGTCGAGCGTCTGTTTGTCTCGTTGTTTCCTGTCAGGACTGACGGTGGCCGACATCGACGTGTTTGAGATCAACGAGGCCTTCGCCAGTCAGGTGAGCTGCTCGCCGCAGGTTCAGGGTGAAGGAGACGTTTCCTCTCGCTCGCGTCAGTGACATCGCCACATTGTGAAACTGATCTCAGTGTTCTTCTTCTCTGCTGCTCAGGCCGTGTACTGCGTGGAGAAGCTGGGGATCCCGCTGGAGAAGGTGAACCCTAACGGAGGCGCCATCGCCCTGGGTCACCCTCTGGGCTGCACCGGAGCCCGACAGGTGGTGACGCTGCTCAACGAGCTCAAGCGCAGAGGCAGGA
>NW_019461208.1:0-751 GCF_002814215.2 Seriola lalandi dorsalis
TAAAGCATAAGAACATTAAAAAAACGGCATAGTATAATAAGGCATAAAAATCTCAAAAAACGTCACAGTATAGTAAGGCATAAAAACGTCAAAAAATGTCATAGTATAGTAAGGCGTAAAACGTCATAGTATAGTAAGGCATAAAAACATCAATAAACGTCATAGTAGAGTAAGGCATAAAAATGTCAAAAAATATGTCATAGTATAGTAAGGCATAAAAATTTAAAAAAACGTCATAGTATAGTAAGGCATAAAAACTTCAATAAATGTCATAGTATAGTAAGGCATAAAAATGTCAAAAAACATCATAATAGAGTAAGGCATAAAAACGTCAAAAAAAAGTCATAGTATAGTAAGGCATAAAAATTTCAAAAAATGTCATAGTATAGTAAGGCATAAAAACATCAATAAATGTCATAGAATTGTAAGGCATAAAAACGCCAGAAAATGTCATAGTATAGTAAGGTGTATAAAAACATTTTAAAAAACGTCATAGTATAATAAGGCATAAAAACATCAATAAATGTCATAGTATAGTAAGGCATAAAAATGTCAAAAAACGTCATAGTATAGTAAGGCATAAAAACGTCAAAAAAAATCATAGTAAAGGAAGGCATAAAAATGTCAAAAAACGTCATAATATAGTAAGGCAATAAAACGTCAAAAACGTCATACTAGAATAAGGCATAAAAATGTCAAAAAACGTCATAGTATAGTAAGGCATTAAAATGTCAAAAAACGTCATAGTAGA
>NW_019461209.1:0-514 GCF_002814215.2 Seriola lalandi dorsalis
AGTAAAATATCTTCTCAGTAACAGTTAGTGAGTGTTTGTGACGTGCTGCAGTCACTGTAGTGTCTCATGCTTCCTCTTCTTCATCACAGTGACTAACCACCTGCTGTACATTTAAACTTACACTAGTTGTGCTCCAGCACCCAGAGCTCTCTGCTCCTTTTAGTGACTTTCACTAACTCAGCAGTTGTTGACACGCTGTTCACATCAGCTAGTTACTTTAGCTTAGCAGTTAGCGCTAGCTTCTCTCTCTTTTGCTCGGTGTGTCTTGGACCAACAGTGTGGTGTTGTTGTAGCTTCAGTGTGGAGGATTGTGATGCTTATTACATCTTCAACGATGTCTGCTCTTACCTTTGACACACGGCTCCGTTTGTTAACCAAAGCCAGAGCTGCTCTAGGCCGTGTGCGTCTGTGTACACGGCAGCCTTCAGTGTGATAAGCTATTACTTGTGACTTGTAACCAATCAGATCGTGCTGTGGGCGAGTCTTTGCTTCAGACCACAGAATGCTGATTACA
>NW_019461210.1:0-468 GCF_002814215.2 Seriola lalandi dorsalis
TGTGCTAACTGGTTCTTCAGTGTCATTATTTACGTCTACTTGTGTGTTTGTGTCTGTATACTGCTCAATGCTCTGACTAGCCTGCGCTGTCTCCTATGGTTGTGTCTCCTGGAATCCTGGTGAATGACCAGACAGTCCTTCGAGTGGTCTGTATGGCCAGGATTCACCTGGATCTTGTTCTTCTTGTTGGTTAGGCTCAGGAGTGGGACAGTCACGAGATATATGCCCATAGCCTTCACATCTGTTGCACCTCTGTGTGTTTTGATCAGTATTGTGAGATCCTCTCTGAAGCCTGGGCTGTGGTCCCAGTCTCCTCCTTCCTTTATCATACCCTGTAATGTTGTTCTGGTAGGACTGCCATCTTGGTCCAGGGCTCTGTGGCCCACTCTGCTGATAGAACATTAACTGAGCAGTTTGGAGTCCTTTGGTCTGTTTGAAATCCAAATCAACCTTAATCCTTTCCACTTG
>NW_019461211.1:0-462 GCF_002814215.2 Seriola lalandi dorsalis
CAGTTGTTTAATTATTATAGATTCTCCGCTTAGTAGCGTGAGTAGACTATTTTTTGTCGGTTTGTTTATTTTGGTAATACCTTTTTCCTCCTCATGGAGTGATTTTGTTCCTTAGATTAAGAGTCTAGTGTCTAGTTTTTCATAGCCATTGGTTTATCACTCTGTCTGAGGTCGCCGGTGAATTCAATAAAAGCCTTTGGTTTTCTAATATCTCTGCATCTTAGTCCTGCTTTGAGTCTCTGCCTGACAGCTATAGTGTTTTTTGACATTTTTTGCCATACTATACTATGACGTTTTTTGGCATTTTATGCCAAACTATATTATGTTTTTTAACATTTTAAGGCCTTATTTTACTATGTCATTGTATCCCTTACCATGCTATGATGTTTTTATGCCTTAATATGCTATGGTGTTTTTTGACATTTTTTGCCATACTATACTATGACGTTTTTTTTTTTTTTT
>NW_019461212.1:0-577 GCF_002814215.2 Seriola lalandi dorsalis
TGGCTTTTATCGCTACCATTGAACTTTTACAATATATATCTCAGCCATATACAATGTCAAGAAAAATAAATACTTTTGTTTACTTTTTGGTTTGTGAAAAATAAATGTTACTTCAACTCTAACCAGTTGAAAATGTAAAAAGTAAAAAATAAATAAAACAATAACATTAAATAAATAAAAATAATAAATAAACATATAAAGATCAGCTAGATGGGGCTGTAGAGTCAGTGGCAAAGTTTGTACCCAGGCTCATCTCTCTCCCCTGCACCTTCACCCAGCTCTCCTTCACCTTCACCCAGCCGTCCTGCACCTTCACCCAGCTCTCCTGCACCTTCACCCAGCTCTCCCGCTGCTGTGCTCTGCTCTCCTCCACTTAGTTTAACAACTCCTCCCTGTCTAATGTTACTTGTCTAATAAGATTACATTAAAAGTGTGAGTAACGTAACGCTAACAGCGTTATATAGTTTACACTCACATCACATCTGATTACAAGTGTGAACATTAAAATACTATTTTTTACCTAACATCATCATTTACGAGTCAGTAAAAGGCTTATGATGCTACCTGACTAGCGTCT
>NW_019461213.1:0-552 GCF_002814215.2 Seriola lalandi dorsalis
TTTCTGTAGAGTTTCTGCAGAGTTTTCTGTAGAGTTTCCTGTAGAGTTTCTGTAGAGTTTCTGTAGAGTTTTCTCTAGAGTTTTCTGTAGTTTCTGTAGAGTTTCTGCAGAGTTTTCTGTAGAGTTTCTGCAGAGTTTTCTGTAGAGTTTCTGTAGAGTTTCTGTAGAGTTTTCTCTAGAGTTTTCTGTAGTTTCTGTAGAGTTTCTTTAGAGTTTTCTGTAGTTTCTGTGGAGTTTCTGTAGAGGTTTCTGTAGAGTTTTCTGTACAGTTTCTGTAGAGTTTCTGTAGAGTTTTCTGTAGAGTAGAGTCTCTGTAGAGTTTTCTGTAGAGTTTCTGTAGAGTTTTCTGTAGTTTCTGTAGAGTCTCTGTAGAGTTTTCTGTAGAGTTTCTGTAGAGTTTTCTGTAGTTTCTGTAGAGTTTCTGTAGAGTTTTCTGTAGAGTTTCTGCAGAGTTTTCTGTAGAGTTTCTGTAGAGTTTCCTGTAGAGTTTCTGTAGAGTTTTCTGTAGAGTTTCTGTAGAGTTTTCTGCAGAGTTTCTGTAGAGTTTTCTGT
>NW_019461214.1:0-517 GCF_002814215.2 Seriola lalandi dorsalis
AGGGACAGTAACAATGTTTTTTTCATATATATATCAGCAGACAGACCAACTGCTAACCTGAGTGCTGACAACAAAGCCTTTCCAGCAGGGGGCAGGGTGACACTGACCTGCTCTGTGAACCCATCATCATCTGGTTGGAAATACTACTGGTACACAGGCGAGAAAACCTCTGAACCACTGACGACACAAGATGCTGAAGTCAGAGAAGTCAGTGTCTCTCAGGAAGGACTCTACTGGTGCAGAGGAGGAAGAGGAGACCCAGTGTACTACACAGAGTTCAGCGACCCTGTCAACATTCATAAAACTGGTGAGTGTGGTAAAGAGTTTTTGTAAAAGCTTATTGAGACAATGAAATTGTTGATTCTGATATAACAATTTGCCATTTTTGTACCTTTTATTTATGAATTTTAAACATCCGTAGTCAGCAACAGGGCTGTTGTGACTGTGCAACCAAACTGGCCTGAGATATACAGAGGAGAGACAATCACACTTCGCTGTGAGATCCAGGGAGGAGACA
>NW_019461215.1:0-474 GCF_002814215.2 Seriola lalandi dorsalis
GTTTTCCAGTACATTTTTTACAAAATAAGTTTTCCCACATCCACTGGGTCCCACAACCAAACATGAAAAAGGCACAGTGAGTCTAGGATCAAAATCAATCTCCTCCGTAACAGTGAGGTGTGACATTTTCTTTTTTTTTTTCAAATTCTAATAGCCGAATGGCAAAGTTGTCCCATCGCTAAAGAGACGTCTTTTGTCATACACCACTCTAAACTTTTTTAGAAATGTTAAATCCTAACCGAAAAGCTCTTTTTATCTCTTCTAATGTTGAGCTGAGGAGTCTCAATCACGCCCTCTTGCGAGTCTTTCAGGTAACCCTCCACTAGTTCCTTGATACCGTCAAAGTTGACCCGCTCGCAGCTTTCCCGGGTCTGCGTGATACCCTTGACACGCAACACTGTTTTCTTACCGTTTCTGGTCTGGTACCCGTAACTCTTGGGACCGGCGGCCGCAAATTCTTGGATGCTATCACCC
>NW_019461217.1:0-572 GCF_002814215.2 Seriola lalandi dorsalis
TGTGATTGGACAATAAAAGGAGTAATGTATACTGGATCAAGGATGAGAGGGGCCAGAGAACTGGAATGAACTTTACTTTTAAACTCAAGCAGACACATACGGAAGAAAAAGATGCTGTTACAACCTGTAGATGTTGTGGAATAAGGGAAGCAACATTTAGCCGATGTCATTAGGCAAGTTCTGCCTTTTATGTCAGGGTTTGAGGGGTAAGTAGGACCCAAATGCAGCCAACACAGGGGGATGGGGTGCAGAAAGTTTAATAAACAAAAAGAACTTCAAAAAACAGGCACAGGGAACCACAGGGGATGACAATAGGCAACCAAGACAAACCCTGAACTAAACAGACGAACCGACACAGACAAAGGGGAGCACAAAGACTATATAGACACAGGAGGCAAGGTGATTGCACACAGGTGAAACACATTAGGGCGGGGCAGACAATCACCACACAGAAACAAGACCAAGACAGGTAGCGAAACACTGAGACACACAAGGAAAACTTATTACAAAATAAAACAGGAAGTGCAAAAACTCCAAAACAAAACTAACAAAAAGTGTCTGCCATAGCAAAC
>NW_019461218.1:0-548 GCF_002814215.2 Seriola lalandi dorsalis
TCTGCAGGATTCCCTCTGTTTCCATGGTACCCGACCAGCCTGGAGTCCCGGGCCGTCGCCGTTGGTTACACGTCCACCCTGAGTGGAACCTGAGGAACGGTTCTGCTCTACAGGCCCGACTGGAGAAGAGAAGGTAACAGAACCTGTTAGAACCACATGAATACACACGACAGCTGAGACATCCGGAGGCTATGTTAGCTACGTTAGCTACATTAGCTACGTTAGCTACGTTAGCTACGTTAGCTATGTTAGCTACATTAGCTACGTTAGCTACGTTAGCTACATTAGCTACGTTAGCTATGTTAGCTACATTAGCTACATTAGCTATGTTAGCCACGTTAGCTGGATCATGAGTATTAAACAGAGTCTCTCTCTCTACAGTCATGCGTGTCATTCCAGGAGGAGAGTGTCAGTGCTTTGCACCAGAGAAGGTAAATCTTTCTTCTTCACGTCAGAATTTAAAGCTCCATGTTTTTTCTTCTGTGTTTTATTTGAAGTGTTGATCCATCAGAAGATATAAAAACCATCTCTGTAGTTTTACATCTCCT
>NW_019461219.1:0-513 GCF_002814215.2 Seriola lalandi dorsalis
GCCGCCGCCGCCGCCTCCATTACAATCACTCAGGTTTTTTATTTGCATGGAAACCTCACGCTCGACTGAAGCATCTGAATGTGAATCCTCCTGCTGCTGTTTGATGCTGTTTGACCAGGAGACTAACAGGGGCTCTTTACTGTTGTTTAGTTTGAACAAAATCAATTCACCCTCCAGATTCAGAGTTAAATCCTTCACCCCGTCAGTCGCCGTGCACCCTAACAATATATTTATATATATTCATCACCAGTATGACATCAAGTTGATTTTGAAGGTAAATGGAAAGATCTGACATAGTTTTATTTATCAGCAGCTAACAAAGCTCTCTCTCTCTCTCTCCCTCCCCCCCTCTATCCCTCCCTCTCTCTCTCTCTCCCTCTCTCTCTCTCTCTCCCTCTCTCTCCCTCTCTCTCTCTCCCTCCCTCTCTCTCTCTCTCTATCTCTCTCTCTCTCCCTCCCTCTCTCTCTCTCCCTCTCTATCTCTCTCCCTCCCTCTCTCTCTCCCTCCCTCTC
>NW_019461221.1:0-531 GCF_002814215.2 Seriola lalandi dorsalis
AATTAAATAAAAATAACGAACTGAGCAAGGGATCAGAATGAATTATATTCAGAAATAAGTACAAGGGTTCCTGGCATAGGCACTTCTGACATATCTATACAATTATAATGTAGAGAAAAAATTTTGTGCATTCCACAATGGAAGGGGATTTAGTGAAACTACATGTATGTATAGCTTAAGCTTTAGTGTTTTGTTATGATGATGATATTAAAAATATAAAATAAATATAATACAAATTCAATAGGCTTGTTCTTCAAGAAGACTTCTAACTGGACAGATCTGAGAGAGAAGAGATCTATATTTATGGATTTGGGCGTCAGTTGATCAGACAAGGATTTCCATCCGTGTTGGATCATGTCGCAAACATAGATCTGCTGTTTCTACATTTACGTGGGTCTGCCGAGGTGAAACTACAATGGTGCATCGCTTTAGTTTAAATGTTGCTGCGGCAAGGAATTGTGGGATAGCATTTTCTCCTTTCCTCTCGTAAAAGAAAGGTCCAGTGTTTCCTATGCTAAAGGAGTTCAGATA
>NW_019461222.1:0-468 GCF_002814215.2 Seriola lalandi dorsalis
CTGCTAAAGAAACTAGCAAATCTGAATAACATCTAAACAACATAAAAGCTAGTAACTGGAGACGATGTCAGTTCACAGCAGTTCCACAACAGTTTTCAAATGCTTCCTCAATTTTGCACATTGACCATAGGCAGTCCAGTCATATAATAGGTTTTAGCCCAGTCTTGTTAACAGAGAAATAAAGGGTTGCTGTGATGTAGCCGTTATCATCATTAGGTGGGTAACCTGAGGTAAAAGCAGGCATAAAGCTGTTTGAAGTTGTCTGGAATGAAAATGGGTTACGGATGAGCCATAGCTTTGATTGTGTGATTCTGTGTTGTCCACAGAAGGGTGTGCAGTAATGGAACGTCACATATTTAGAAATGTACAGTCTATGTCCCCCCAAGCTGCTGTTTTATCATTTGACATTGATGCAAATTGGAGTATGACGTAATTTACATACACACATATTGAGAGGAGAAATGCATC
>NW_019461223.1:0-429 GCF_002814215.2 Seriola lalandi dorsalis
ACACACACACACACACACACACACACACACACACACACACACATTACAGACGAGTGTCAGGGACGAGTCCTTTGTTATTGAGTCGGTGCCGAAAGAAGAATAAATCTATAAAAGAACAAGAAAATAAAGGTGGAAATAAAAGCAGGAATAAATAAAAGAATAAATTAGTAAATCTGAAAAATGTGGATGTATAAAAACAAATCTTCACCTTTTAATTTTGCTTTTTGCCTGTTGCTTTTGCTTTTACAGCGAGTAATGGGGTAAAAGCAAAAGGCAATAAAGGAAAAGCAAAGGTAAAAGATAAAAACATTTCTAAAATTCTTTTATAAATTTCTCTCTATATTTCAACATTTTAATTTAGTTACGTTTTTAAGTTGCTAAATGCTAATGCTAATATAATGCTAATACATTTGATTGATTACAGATGAG
>NW_019461224.1:0-517 GCF_002814215.2 Seriola lalandi dorsalis
TGGCTAAAACACGAGCAACTAGCAAATTTAACGCCTCAGATGTGTCTTTCTCTAGTGCTAATGACCAAATGCTAAACTAACAATAACAATAACCAACCATAAACAACATGTGCAGACCAGTGTTTTAGAAAGGCCACAAACATATTGACTGACCCCTCCCACCCAAACAAACAAACAAACAAACGATAGTCTCCTAAACATGTCTGTTTTTAAACATGCAGCTCTGTATGTTCATCTTGTCTCTGTGTTTTTAACATGTCTCTGTCAGTTAAATTCAAGCTCTAAACAGAATGAAGACGAAGGTTCTGTCATTATTTACTAAACACTTTGTCTGACTGTGTCTTCAGATTACAGGACAATAAAGTTATTACAAGTGTCTGAAATATGAATTATTATAGAGTAAATCACTGAGTCTGAGCTGTGAACACACTTGTACCTTCACACGTGGTCCAGCGACACATCACACAGACCGAGGCCTGAACAGGAAGTGATTGTAAGAGGAAGTGATTGAAAACAA
>NW_019461225.1:0-558 GCF_002814215.2 Seriola lalandi dorsalis
GGAAAGGATGAACTAGCAATAATTCATTACTATTACCCATGTAACAGATTGTGCCTCAACACACTGAATACTGTGGGTGGGCAAGTACAGGATACGGGGGTAGCACACTGTGGGGGATCAAGAAAATAGATGCTTATGGTTTAGTCACAGAGGATTAGGGAGATAAGGGATTAATATGTGTGAGTGATGGGAGAGGTGCTGGGTATAACAGCACTAGTATCAATGGAATTGCAGGTACCATAACCTGAGAGGTGTACAGTTACTCACCAGCCGGCAGTGATCAGTATCCAATAAGAATTAAGGTGAGAGTAAAAGAGGAAATGAAGGTACGGGGATGCAAATTCAACAAAGCCAACTGTGACACATTTCAAGAACTAAGCAAGGTCAGATGCAGAGTGCCAATTATAAAGTGACAATCGTAGTGAACTATTTCTCCAGGATGAAGGAAACCCAGTGCAGAGCAGACACGTAGCCTACTACTGTACAATGAGGTGCTGGGCACACATGGAGTTTAATATTGTCCAATGAGCCAACAGGTAAAACTCCTGAATTACTGAG
>NW_019461226.1:0-539 GCF_002814215.2 Seriola lalandi dorsalis
TGGGGGGGGGGGTAGGCCGTGAGGGAGCAGGACAAGAGACAGATGCACTGTGGAAGGAGGAGAGAAAATGATATAGATGATCATTGGCTGATAATATGATCTGATGAATTTTATGCACCTATATCATGTGTTTTCTCAGGAAACAGGAGAGAGTATATTACCACACCTCCACTTTTATTAATACACTCAACATTTAGTTGAAAGACATTACTCTCATGAATATCATGTCTATGAAGTGATTTAATATATTACAAACAAAGAATACAAAATGTTTGCATATGTCCTCACCTCCTCTGAGTCATTACAGGTGCACATTTGGAAGCACATTTGGAAGCACATCCAGCGTGGTTACTTTGTGGATAGTTCTCTTTAAGCTTTTCACATCTGGACACTGCAACTCAGGCTCTGTCAAGTCCAGCCACAAATTTTCAACTGGACAAGGATCCGGACTCTGAGTGGGCCACTCCAGGACATCAACACTGTTGTTTTTAAAGGGATAGTTCAGGGTTTTTTTTGTTTGTTTGTTTGTTGTAGCAGAG
>NW_019461227.1:0-537 GCF_002814215.2 Seriola lalandi dorsalis
TGATACTACTACTGATACTCCTGATACTACTACTGATACTACTGATACTACTACTGATACTACTGATACTACTACTGATACTACTACTACTGCTGATACTACTGCTGATACTACTACTGATACTACTGATACTCCTGATACTGCTGATACTACTACTGATACTCCTGATACTACTACTGATACTCCTGATACTACTGATACTACTACTGATACTACTACTGATACTACTGCTGATACTCCTGATACTGCTACTGATACTACTGATACTACTGCTGATACTACTGATTCTCTTGATACTGCTGATACTACTGATACTCCTGATACTGCTGATACTACTGATACTACTGATACTACTGCTGATACTACTGCTGATACTACTGATACTAGTGCTGATACTACTGCTGATACTACTGCTGATACTACTGATACTACTACAGATACTACTGCTGATACTACTGCTACTACTGATACTACTGCTGATACTACTGATGATACTACTGATACTACTGCTGATACTACTGATACTACAGATACTAC
>NW_019461229.1:0-468 GCF_002814215.2 Seriola lalandi dorsalis
CTGAGAGTACTCTGTCCCAAATGCTTTCTATAGACTCGCTTTAACCTTGTTTTAAACATGTAGCACCTCCGCAAACAACAGGATGAAGTATAATCTGGATATATAGTGTGCGTAATAAAATAAGACTGTCCCGCTGCAATCCGCAATAAAAATGGAGGGGCTACTCACAGCTGTAAAAAGTAAATGAAAATATTGCGGATGGTTGTATGAGAGCTCAGGCAAGCTAATAAATCCAAGAAAATATTTTCTTTGGAATAGGGTAATATTTAATTAATGCATTAGTGGCAGTGCCTCTGTTGTATTGTTTTCCGTTAGTGGTATAATGTACATAGACTTCTTCTACTATATACTAGTGGATAAACATAGCTTGTGTATACTTTAAAGTATTATTTTAAATCATGACTCATACTGCACTGTACTAAGCACACTCCACTACATGCAATATTTACAGTAGCTCTGTGGAACCAT
>NW_019461230.1:0-417 GCF_002814215.2 Seriola lalandi dorsalis
GTATGTGTTAATTAAATCCCTGACTAAATGCCCAGAGTAATTTGCCAAACACTAACCCAAGGGCTGGAGCACTTCACATTTAAATATACGCAGTGGGTTTTTTTAGTGTATATAATAAGTGGAATGTGGAACAAACAAGCAATATACACATTAGAAAAAGTTTTATTTCAACAAACATCAACCACAAATGGTTTATCAATCTACGTGTGTTTCTGTGGGTTACTGATTGAATCAGTGTTTGTCTTTTTTTACAAAGCACACTCTGTACTATTCTGTATGGAACCTCAGGAAGCAGTCGCTGGTGGATGTGAAACAGAGGGGGACATCACATTTTCTGCACTTGGCTTCGGGTGTGCCTTTGCATCCTGGTACCTTGCATCTCCCCTTCTTTTCAACCATGACCATCCACTGGGCTGT
>NW_019461231.1:0-441 GCF_002814215.2 Seriola lalandi dorsalis
CACACACACACACACACACACACACACGTAAAAATACAACACGACCATGAACAACAAGATGGGAACATGCAGTGGAGCTGAAGTTGCTCCAGCAGAGTGACTCTGTAGATTTAAATGAGGTGACAGCAGCAGTAAGTTGAGCTCTGTGATCCATTAAAGTCAGATACCCCCACCACCCCCACCCCCAACACCACCAACACCTCCCACTGCTGACTCACAGCCCTTCAACACAACACTGAGCTGAACACTGAGCTCTGAGGGGAATAATGAAAACGTATGATTTCCATTCTTTCTCTGATGTGCAGGGAGTATCTGCTCAAACTGGGTTCCCTGCTCAGTGTGTCCTCTGGACTGAGCCAGGACAACACTGTCCCCTGCTGGGCCACCATGAAACAACAGCCAGGCCCTGCAGCTCCACTGGAGGGGGGGGGGGGGTCTAAT
>NW_019461232.1:0-566 GCF_002814215.2 Seriola lalandi dorsalis
ACTTTATACTGTATACTTTGAGTTGTTTTAACTTCAACACATTACATTTTAGAAATTGATGACAGTTTTTTTTGTAAAATCTGAATCTAAAAAGTAAGTCATACATGCAGCTGTCAAATTAATAGTGGAGGAATAAACGTAAATAAGTAAATATCCGAGTTAATCATTGTACTTAAATACAGATGTTACTTTATTATATTCCACCAATGAATTTTATTATTGCTTATGTATTTAAAAAATACTTCCATTCTGAAAGCTTTGCATGTTATTTTCAGTCACAGTCGAGACATAAATATCACCCGGTTCACACTTTTCTAATCTTAAAAAGCATTTTCACCTGCCGTCGCTTCCTCGTCATTATTCCTGTTGAGAAAACCTGTAATAAACTACTTTTGGCGACATTACCCGTTAAATTAATAAATAAATATATATACTCACGTTCCCTCAGTCATGGCTATGGTTGACAGATACACAGTTGAAACCTCCGCTGAACCATATGAATTAATTTCTTTTCACCTGTTCTGAAGCCGCGGCCCCTTCTGCTGTTTTCATGGGAACTGTAGTTC
>NW_019461233.1:0-553 GCF_002814215.2 Seriola lalandi dorsalis
CTGCTGAAGTCCTAACTAAGACAAATTTACAATTATTTCAAATTTGTCGTAGCCAGATAAGACAATCAAATTTCTTTTCTGTTAAAGGCAAGCTACATGGTCTGCCTCCAAGAAGTTGGGATAAACTGTGAAAAAAGTAAAATATCCTAATTCAAATAAAGTGTAAAAACAATAAATTTACAGAAAGTTTCATTAATATTTCTACAGCGAAAAACTGTTATTTTACAGATTTTATTATGATCAAACACCATCAATAAAGTGACGCCACTAAAGTTTCTGCAGAGAAACTTTTTGCTAATAATAATATTAAGTGTCAATCAATTAAATATTAACACAAGCTTAACATTGTGAAGTAAACCTTTTGTTTTGTGTAAAAACCTGTAGAAGCACAATCTAAATACAATATTTAATGATTCAAATCGATTCTCTTACAATTCTCATAGAATATAATATACTGAAGAAATGCAAATTAAACTGTTGAGTCTCTGTATGTAGTCTTTCAACTAAAGTGGGGTTGGAAACTTAATTACAAATAACATACACACCACTATTG
>NW_019461234.1:0-467 GCF_002814215.2 Seriola lalandi dorsalis
GTCGCCTTTCAAACTTAATACTTCAATAGACCTCTGAAGCAAATGGCTCCACAGTGTTGTACAGTGGTTTACCATGCTTCCTGTGAGTTGTTGCAGCTAGCTGTCCCGTGTGGAGAAGGCGGGGTCAGGTGGCTCAGGTGAGGTCCAGACACCTGTCCTCATCTCTGTCCACTCTGGGATGGACTGCTTCTCCATCATAATCTGAACCTGGGAAACACACACACAAAAAGAAATGAAAAAAATAATGATCATTAAGAAGCTGAGCAACAGACATTTTTTCAGTCACATCTGCGCTGTAGCTCTGATTTATGTCATTTTTATTTTCCATTTAGGCAATAATAAAGTCTGTAATGTACAATTTGATCAAAACAATTTAATATTATACTGGTATATCATGATTTTAAACAGATATTGTCTGGGATTTTGGTCTTTATAGTATTAAAAATGTGTATTCTTACTGTCTTAAA
>NW_019461235.1:0-515 GCF_002814215.2 Seriola lalandi dorsalis
TGTTGTTATTCTGCAGGTCTGTAATTTCTCCTGGTAAAAGTCTCCTGAAAATAACTATGTAATTTTGTACGTATTATAGGTAAAATAGAAATGATTTTTGAAATAACTGCTCCATTTAAACCCAAGTTAATATTCAATCATATAATCATTTATTATTGGAAACTTCGTTCTTTAAATATGTTGAACTGTGTGCTTGTCGAAAGACAAATTTCACATTTAATTGCATGTTTCGTTGACCTGCTGACTAAACCATTCATTATATACATTAGCAATTAACTGGAAGTTTTGTCTCTGTTTTACCTTTATTTGGTACCAAATTAAATTTTTCTTTCCATCAAATGTTCTAGCAAATTATTAGGAAATTGAGGACTCATGAATTTAAGTTACTGAGGCACTTTCCATATCCTTGTGCGTGTACTGTACATGCGTGTGCACAGGCATCTGTGTGTATTCATATTTGACAGAACTTCTTTATCAGTGAGTGCCAGCTGCACAAACACACACTATCTCTCAGA
>NW_019461236.1:0-518 GCF_002814215.2 Seriola lalandi dorsalis
AGAAAGAAATTAAAGGAAAAGAAATCAGTCGACTGCAGAAACCTGTTCTCTTTATTTTACAGTAGATGTTTGATTTATAAATTCTCCCTTTGACCTCAGGGGCAGATAAAAAAAAAAAAATCTGTAGAGGTGTCGGATTGAGCTTCAGATCCACAGATGGAAGTGCGACAATCAAACGCTCCTGAAGCACGTGACAGATAACGCAGAGCAAAGACCAGCGACTCTCAGACGTGACCAGGCATGAGATGACTTTATCACATCCATCGTAAGGTTATACCGCCTCCTTCTCTCGGGGCCCTGACTCCTTTTCCTTACTTATTTCTCTCTCTCTCTCTCTATTCTCTCTGTCTTCCTCTTGCTCACCGGTCCATGAAATCCTCCTCCACTTCTTTCAAATTCAGCTCAGGAATTATTATTATATATTTTTTCAACAGCAGAAGCTTGCATTGCTGTGCGCATGTTAATCAGAGAAGAACGTCAGATAATGACCAATAACGTTTTGTTCTGGATGATGATGA
>NW_019461237.1:0-525 GCF_002814215.2 Seriola lalandi dorsalis
CACATCACAGCCACCGTACCTTGTCTCCTGTCTGTCCCGCTGTCTCTCAACTCGGATACTTCAGTCACTATTCACTGACGTAGTGCGAGAATTTGGACAGGGTATTGTTGTCCCAGATCAGACACTGCTGTTGTGCACTGAGCAGAAATGACGATTGCAACAGGCGACCGTGATTGTTGCTCGTCAAAATTTCCACCAGCTTCTTTGCTAACTTTCTTGAACGTTTTATCTTCCTGGGTGTGTGCACATCAGTCACACAGAAAAAAAAGAAAATCCTCCAATGAAACAATGGACACATTCTTTAAATGTTCCAGCTGATCGCTGCAGAGAGTGAACCGTGTTCGTCTCTTTCCAGCTCTTAATCACATCACATTAACATTTTAAGTTAATAAACCTATAAACCTGTGAATCTGGATTTTCAGGCTTCAGAGTTGTGAAGCTAACGTTAGCTTATGTTAGCTAATGTAAGCTCTCTGTTTGATTCTTTCTCTGAGGAGCAGAAATGACCTCAGTGCTTTTCATGGT
>NW_019461238.1:0-421 GCF_002814215.2 Seriola lalandi dorsalis
CTCTCTCTCTCTCGCAGGCCAAGCTGCAGACTCCCACGTTCACTGTAGTCAGCTGTCTGACTGAACCCACTCACGTCATCTTACAGGACGGGGTCAGATGTGACCTCAGTTGACCCATAAAACAAAACAAAGCTTTCTTTGCCCCATTTTATCACTCATCAGATGGCGACAATAGCGGAGAGATGATTCAGTTATCCACATAATGGCAGCACTCATTCTCTGCTCAGACACATCAAATTATTTGTTTATACACATTAAAAACAAGCAACAATACCAGCTACACTATTTACACATATTGCATTCTACATTTATTTAAGGAACAAAATCTCACCAACATCCAAAAAGGCAGCATTGAGCTCTCACTTTGGAAAGACTGTGTTGTAACAGGATGATAATGGCACTTCATATTTCTTTTTTACGT
>NW_019461239.1:0-497 GCF_002814215.2 Seriola lalandi dorsalis
TTTTTTTTTTTGCCTTACTATACTATGACTTTTTTTTTCTTTGCCTTACTATACTATGACTTTTTTTTTCTTTTTTTCTTTGCCTTACTATACTATGGCTTTTCTTTTTTTTTTTTTTGCCTTACTATACTATGACTTTTTTTTCCCTTACTATACTATGACCTTTTCTTTTCTTTTTTTCTTTGCCTTACTATACTATGACTTGTTTTTTTTTCCTTACTATACTATGACTTTTTTTGCCTTACTATACTATGACATTTTTTCTGACATTTTTATCACATACTATACTTTAACACTTTATTACTGAATATACTATGACGTTTTTTTATGATTTTTTTACTTTACTATACTATGACTTTTTTTTTTTTGCCTTACTATACTATGACTTTTTTTTTCTTTTCTTCTTCACCTTACTATACTATGACCTTTTTTTTTTTGCTTTACTATACTATGACCCTTTTATGCCTTATCATACTATGACATTTTTTTGACATTTT
>NW_019461240.1:0-510 GCF_002814215.2 Seriola lalandi dorsalis
TATCCCATACCTTCATTTGATTTAGCTTTGTTCGACAATTAATTTTTCAGATTGACCTTTGTTTTGCTTGCTTTACTTGCTCATTTGATTTGCTTTGTTTGACAATTGAATTTGTTCTATTTAGCAACTGACTTTTGTTTTACTTGATCATTTCCTTTTGTTTTATTTTTTGACTTTTTGGTCATTCCATTTCATTTTGCTTTGTTTAACAATTGATTTGCTTCAGTTTTCTATTTACTTTTTGATAATTTCATTGCACATTTTTTCGGGCACATGACTTATGTTGCTTATCGATTGATTTTATGTTTTCATTTCAATTTGTTTTGTTTCACATTTGATTTTGCTTTGCTTGACAATTGACTTTAATTTGTGTACTTGATTTTCTTTACTACATTTTCTCAAACTTAATCGTTTAATTTTACGTCACTCGATCGAATTTTGTTTTATTACATTCTATGTAATATTGATTACCATTTGTACTTCTTTGTTTTGTTTTGTTTTGTTTTGTTT
>NW_019461242.1:0-450 GCF_002814215.2 Seriola lalandi dorsalis
AGAGTTGTGTAATTTCCCCCCTTTAACTGGAATGAGAGCGTCTGATTACATGTCAGTCAAATCTGAATTCCAGTAAAGGGTTCAATGTAAAACCAGAGGGAGAGAAAAAAAGAAAACTTAAAATGCCAAGACAGTGAGGACAGAAAGCACAAATATGTGGTTGTTCAGTCGGCAGAGAATGTGTGTATAATCCATTCTCCACACGGCCAGAGCCAACTATTCATCCACTGTGGGCCAACCGCTTCCCGTTTGGACCGACCCTGAAAGATGCCAGTGTGGACGTAGAGTCAGTCAAGTCGCCGTCTACGTCCTCCCATCATTCTCCTCTCGCTCTCTCTCTCTCTCTCTCCGCCTTCTCGTGCACTTCTGCACGTCTGCCCAAAGCGACCGATATGAACGAATGACAGAATAACAAAGACGATGAATTACAAGCTGCCGCTCCGTCTCCTC
>NW_019461243.1:0-467 GCF_002814215.2 Seriola lalandi dorsalis
AATGTTGATGGATGAATCTGCCAGGTTTAGCTCCTTGACATTCGCCCCTTTAACAGACCTTTAACTGTTCGTAGCAGGAATGTTTTGCCTGTATTCTGCCTCGCCGTTCTGTATAAACACATCACAGAATGGGGGGGGGCATTGGGGTCATGGCTGTTCCAACAATAAGCCGGCAGCGTGTGTAAAAGGGAGAACTGGCATGGTGTGCGGCGGCAGCCAGAGCCGGAGGTATATTGTTTTCAGGTTGTCTGAATATACTTCCACCCGTCCCATTCTCCTGGACACAATATCACAATAACACCTTGACAGAACTTCTTCAAATTTGGCACAAACATTCACTTGGACTCAAGGATCAACTGATTAGATTTTGGAGTCAAAGGTCAAGGTCATATGCTTCTGGATGAACAGGAATGTAACGCGAAACTAGTCTGAGTGGCGGAGGGATACAACTGCGAGGCGGTAATTCA
>NW_019461244.1:0-537 GCF_002814215.2 Seriola lalandi dorsalis
TAATATCTACACGGGCCGAATCAGACAAGTGAGACAAAAAACCCTCTAAATTGCTCAGTACCTCTGAATTCCTAAAAACGAGCGGTCTGGTGTGTGAACAACATAGTTGGTGTCACTAATTTTTCTCTCCACCGTATATGGACCTGAAAACCGAGACTGCAAACTGGGCCCAGGTAACGGAAGCAGCACCAAAACTTTTTCCCCTGGTTGGAATACACGGAGGACAGACTTCTTGTCATAACGATGCTTCATGCTAGCTTGACTCTGTGCCAAATTGTCACGGGCTAACTGACTAACATGATTAAGACGCTCACGAAAAGAACTGACATAATCCAGTACATTATGCTCAGTTTTTGGCAACTCTGACAGCCACTTCTCTTTGAGGAGCCGAAGGGGACCACGCACAGTATGGCCGAAAACCATATCACAGGAACTAAAACCTAAAGACTCTTGAGGAGTTTCACGCACGGCAAATAACAGAAGAGGGAGGCCCTCATCCCACTCTCTGTTAGACTCGAGGCAGTATTTGCGCATCAT
>NW_019461246.1:0-524 GCF_002814215.2 Seriola lalandi dorsalis
GAAGACACTGCTGTGTATTACTGTGCCAGAGAGTCACAATAACACAAACCATCAGTAGACCTGAACAAAAACCCCTCAGTGCCTGAACACTTGTAACATGAAGCCACCAGAGGAGGAGCCCTCAGACCACTAATGATTTCACACCAGCTCACTGTTGAAGAGAGAAGCAGTCTTTGAACATATGTACTAATGAAGTAGTCAAATGAATGTAAATATCAAAGTATTTTTTTTCACAATGTGTTGGTTTTAAGTCAATATGCATGACTTTAGTGGATAACTACACTTAACAACTACATTGTTTAAAAAAAAGAAGAAAAACAAGTAACATTTGATTATTACCTAAATGATAGCTGCATTTGTAGCTTCTCTTACAATTTAAATAAAGAGCACCGCTAATGAAAATCAAGTTTTATGTCAACATGTCCACGCGTTTTTTTATATGATATGAGACATCATTAGCAAAAGCAGTCAGCACCATGGAACTGCAGTGAATTAATGACAGTCTCAAAAGAACAGATTCAGAC
>NW_019461247.1:0-441 GCF_002814215.2 Seriola lalandi dorsalis
AAAAAATGTAATTGAAATTAAATACATGCAGAATGCAAAAAAATATAATCAGTTCAATAGAGATGCATATATTTAAATCCAACATGTTTACAGCTTCAACGGTCATCCAACAATATTTGCTACTTATAACTATTCTGTTGAAATGCATGTGAAATATCTGTCAGATATATAATCAATATAACAGCCAAAAAAACTATTTCCTTAAATAATTCAACAATCTGTAAATCTATCATTTCATTTCTCACCATTAGACATGAAACTTTAACAGTTAACCTCTCACTGAAACATCTCTCTCTCTCTCACTCGCCCATGTGTGTGTTTGTGTGTGTGCGTGTGTGTGTGTTAAGGAGGAAAGGCAAGAGGCGGAACAGCTGTTCACCTCCACAGTCCTGTAAAGCCTTTTGACTTAATTACAGTGGACAACAACCCCTCCACCCACCC
>NW_019461248.1:0-486 GCF_002814215.2 Seriola lalandi dorsalis
AGTTGGATTAAATCAGCTTGTCTGATGCGCACAAAGCATTGCTTTGATATGAGGGTTGAGCATGTTTGATCTTTGGCGAGCAGTGAGCAGACGGTTTTCATAGGAGTGGCCAGGTCGAGGCGAGCTCTCACTTTGGGGCGGCACAGAAATCAGAATCTTGTTCAGTGGTATGACACTGCACAGAGGTTAGATAGAAGCCCCTGCTTATTTGTGGATGTGCAGGCAATAATAGAGAACTTTGTTTATTTTCTATTGTTTTTTTTATTTCTATTAAATAACATTAAACTTTCAGTAATTTGCACCTTGTACCTGAGTCTCTGCTCTTTAGCTTGTGTTTTTCATAACATTTATTTATTTACTTCATTTTCATTTTATACCTGCAGCAACAGATTTTTTGGCCACTTGGTGGCAGCGAAAACAAGTTGGTAACACAGCACTTTTCAAAACTTTTTTACAGGGACGTAGCAAACTGTTATGTATTTATAC
>NW_019461249.1:0-470 GCF_002814215.2 Seriola lalandi dorsalis
AGGAAGTGTGTGTGTGTACAGAAAATGTCACCAGCATGACTCACCCTTTCTCCGTCCAATAGCAGGTGGACTTTGAAGATCATACAGTCGTTCACCACAATCTCCTCATTTCTGTAAAGGATCTGAAATATCCGGCTGAACACGGTGCCGTCGTAGATCCCCGCGGAGCTGAAGCTGCACTCGCCTGAGTTGGGACACAACAGCGTGCACAGTGACTATTACATTTTATGTAATGTTGCATAAATGTCACGCCATGCTGAGATTTTACGCCAACATGAATATTGGAGTTGTCTCAGAAATACACCGATCATCATAACCAGAACTAATTTGGCAAACGCATCACACCTAATATTTTCATTATGTGCTCAGATATACCCATATTTGAATACAGCCAGGCTAGCTGTTCCCCCTGCGTCCAGTATTTATGCTAAGCTAAGCTAACAACTGCCGGTTGTAGCTTCACATTTAAA
>NW_019461250.1:0-467 GCF_002814215.2 Seriola lalandi dorsalis
CACACAAGTGATAGATACAGTAATTATATTTGCATTAAATACATTAAGGGAACAGCTTTAAATATTAACGAATGAATATTTTTGGTAAAGAAAAATGAAAGAATGTAAATACATCTTCTTTACAAATCTGTTTAACCACAATGCTGTTATAATAAATTAATTTCCTAATAAAAAATTTCAACATTTAAATCAATAAGTAAATAAATTTGCACATTTATGTAAAAACATTTTATAAAGATCAATTTCATATGTTTTTAAGTTCTATTTACTAATTATTTTATTGTTTTTAGCTCACAATATGTTGCCTTACCTTTTGCACTTGCACAAACTTTGTTCTCAAATTATTATTAATTGTGAATGATGTGGGAACATCGTCAAAGAAAAGTGGTGGACTGGAGAACATAAAGGAATTTACTATTCGAACCAGTATGTTATCAAAATTACTGGCCAAACCCCTAAAAACTACA
>NW_019461251.1:0-538 GCF_002814215.2 Seriola lalandi dorsalis
ACACACACACACACACACACACACGTCTGCTTGTCGAACATGACTCTCACACGGCAGCTGAGTTAAGGTGGGCTGCAGGTTCTGACCTTGGCCTTGTAGAGCTCCAGCTCGTTGTCGGTGATCCTCCACGGCTCCTGGGCCTTCAGCCTCTCCGCCGCCTCCTGCTCCATGTCGTCTTCCTTCAGCCTGTACGGCTCGATCAGCTCCTTAAAACTCAGCTTACTGCAAAACAGGTCGTACACCAGTTTATTATTGTTGTTGTTGTTATTATTATTATTTTCACCCATGTCTGTTTATTCGTCAGCAGGAAGGTCCTGGTCCTCTTTACATTTTGGGGCAGATCCGAATCATTTCTTATGAATTTGATAAATTTTGTCTTCAGTCAGCTGTATGTTGTTTGACACTGGGGGCGAGTGGCGCTCGTACTTGTGTTTCTTGGGTTTGGTGTTGATGTCTCCGAGGACGTTGATGTCAGAGAAGTCGATCCTGAACCTGCTGAGCAGCGTGGCCATCCTGACGGGACAGAGGGACGACAACA
>NW_019461252.1:0-560 GCF_002814215.2 Seriola lalandi dorsalis
AAAAAAAAACAGTCTCTCTCTCTCTCTGTCTGTCTCTCCCTCTGTCTGTCACTCTCTTTCTGTCTCTCACACCAGTCATGGTTGTTAGCATCTCTTTGTGGTCATTTTGTGGCTCTATGACTAGAAGTAGAAAAGTATCTAAGAAACACGTATTCAGATTTTGAGTAGAATAGAGTAGTAGGCCTTCCACCTGACATGCCACCAGTAGGAAAGATAGATCATGAGATGGATGTTAGACCACCCAGGTGGAAGGAGGTTGAGGAGGTAGTCAGGCGTGCAAAGGCTTCTTCGGCCCCAGGGCCAAATGGAGTCCCTTACCAGGTTTATAAAAGTGCACCTGATATCCTAAAGTTTTTGTGGAGGCAATTAAGAATAGTTTGGGAGAAACAGGTTATTCCCAGAGCATGGCGTAGGGCAGGAGGTGTTTTTATTCCAAAGGAGAAGGAATCCTCAGACCTGAGTCAGTTTCGAATGATCTCTCTCCTATATGTAGAGGGGAAGATCTTCTTTAGCGTAGTTGCACGGAGATTAACTAGTTATTTAGAAAGGAATAGCTTAAT
>NW_019461253.1:0-541 GCF_002814215.2 Seriola lalandi dorsalis
TGTTACTGAATATACAGCAGATTTTGAGTATGATTAAAGTTTGACTTTCAAAGTTCAAAGTTGACATTTTGATCCAGTGCCTCACTCGGCTGTAAACCGAGCTGTGCCTCCTTCATCGTTTTCGTTGAGGAATATTTGAACATGTTTATCGACTCTCGCCGCTTCACCACCTTCCCGTCTTATTTCAAGCTGGCATATCAGGCCGACAGCCAGCGTCAGTGTTTGTGTAGTAGGTGCCACGCTGAGCGGAGCCACGCAGTGTGTGACAGGAAGCGTCTTGTGTCTATACCTTTCTGTGCGCGGTGTCTGCTGTGTGTCATCTTGAGTGTCCTCTGCCTGGATACACTGGTGGGCGGACGGCTGGAGGGAGGAGGGTGTGGGGGAGTACTAATTGACTTTATGAGAGTTGAGTTGATGAGTTGAAGGTGTGTGTTTGTGTGTGTGTGTGTGAGAGGTGACACAGTGATCCATAACAAGGATATAATTGGCAATGACTTGAAGAGAACTTGACTCAAATCTGTGTGTGTGTGTGTGTGTGTGT
>NW_019461254.1:0-498 GCF_002814215.2 Seriola lalandi dorsalis
TACTATACTATCATGTTTTATGCCTTATTGTTCTACTACGTTAATTGACGTTTTTATGCCATACTATACTATGATTTTTTTTTGACATTTTATGCCATACTATAATATGACGTTTTTTGACATTTATTGCCATACTATACTATGACGTTTTTTAACGTTTTTATGTCATACTATACTATGATGTTTTATGCCCCACTATACTATGACGTTTTTTGACGTTGTTATGCCATACTATACTCTGACATTTTTTGACATTTTTTGCCGTACTATACTATGACGTTTTTTGACGTTGTTATGCCTTATTGTACTACAACATTAATTGACGATTTTATGCCACACTATACTACGATGTTTTTTGACATTTCATGCCTTATTGTACTATGACGTTTTTTGACGTTTTATGCTTTATCGTACCACAACGTTTTTTGACGTTTTTATGCCATACTATACTATGACATTTTTGGACGTTTTATGCTTTATTGTACTCTGACTTTTTTT
>NW_019461255.1:0-467 GCF_002814215.2 Seriola lalandi dorsalis
AAAAAAAAAAGTGGGTAAGAGAGCGAGAAGGCGGGAAGATAGAAAACAAGGTACGATATGAGGACGTGATGGCCACAGAAGATAAAAAGCATGTCTGTGTGGGCACTGAGGTGTAATGTGAGGGCATATGAAACAGCTGTACCTTATCTGATGCGTCTATGCCTCTGTGATCCAACAACAGCTATGTGCCTCCCAGCATGAGTGAGTCACATATGTTGTGATTTGAGCATGACTTCGACTGTACACACACACACACACACACACACACACACACACACACACACACACAGTATCTGTGGCTGATCACAGTTACCACTTGTCTGTTCACTGAATACTGTAATAAAACCTTTATATACTGTAGGTCTCAAGGAAACAGGTTTAGTCTGACAGAATTTCATCGTATCATGAAGTATCAAATATATCTGCATGTCAGATATACACCTTTACTGTTGGCTGTAACCAGTCAG
>NW_019461256.1:0-467 GCF_002814215.2 Seriola lalandi dorsalis
TGAGAGAGAGAAAGTTTGGAAGATTGATATTAATAGAAGAGAGCAGGGACAAGACAAGAAAGACTGATAGAAACAGAGGTGGTGTGGGATGGGAATGAAAAGACAGATAGAGAAAAAGCACAGAGAAGCGTGTCTTATTATCATTATCATTATTATTATTTTTTATTTTTTATTTTATTCATTATACATTATGATAAATCTCATTTTCAAGAATGTACATAAAAAACATAAAAACAATTAATGCACAGATAGTCCAAAACACACCGCAGGGCAGACTAGTCTCTCTCCTGTAGTAGACAGGAAGTGAAGTGAAATGTTAGGAAGAGTCGAAAATAGAATCTATGTCATCGCATCACGCCGTAGTCGTCCCTTCAACCGCCGCTGCCTAAGTCTCGAGTATCTTTAAAGCTGCTGCCGTATGTGGAAGGATCTGAGTTAAAAGTTCGTCCCTGAGGATGGCACTGGGG
>NW_019461257.1:0-440 GCF_002814215.2 Seriola lalandi dorsalis
CAAGGACTCTATCTTCATATCACCAGTTTAATACCCGCGAATGTACATTAACATAATTTTATAATCCTGTTTTACTATGAAAATCAGCAGTGATACAACAGTTTACTGAACGTTCTTTGGCTGAGTGAAACATATTTGAAAATAAAATACTTGTTTCACTCTCACACTGGTCAACGTATCAAAGTATGATGGAAACCAGCATGACCTGGATTTATTTACCATCATTTTTTCACCACTTCCTAATGATATCATTCATTAAATTAACCTGAAATGGATTAACCAATCAAAATGATTCCTTCTCTGACTGTCAGCAGTGGTACTGAAATTTAAGTACCACTTTAATTTAGACTTTTTAAAGGTGTGTGTGTGTGTGTGTGTGGGTGTGTGTGTGTGGGTGGGTGTGTGGATGTATGTGTGTGTGTGTGTGTGGGTGTGTGGAT
>NW_019461258.1:0-441 GCF_002814215.2 Seriola lalandi dorsalis
GTCTTACACAGGACCAGTTAATAATTCCCAAGGTCTTTTTAAGATAATTACAATCTCATAATAAAATGACGAAGCTGGTTCACACAGAGGAGAAGCAAGATGTCAACAACCAAAACTATTTACAGTATAACTGTTAGTCACAGATATCAACTATGTGATTACAGTGATGAAAGTCCTGATGAAGGTAAAGTTACAGCTTTTAGCTCCATCTATTTTAGTGACTTCAAAACTGCATTATGACTGATTCTCAGTTAACTTTAGAGACTCAAGTGTCTTCAGTCTCAGAGAGGACAAGGAGACCTACTTTACAGAGCAGTCACAAGACTAGACACACAGACACAGACACACAGACACAGACACACACACAGACACACACACACACACACACACACACAAAGGGCAGACAGAGGGAAGAGGCTGAAGCTGAACCAGTCAGAAGTT
>NW_019461259.1:0-493 GCF_002814215.2 Seriola lalandi dorsalis
TCAATAGATGATTCACAGAAACTGAATTGGCAACAATTTTTGATAATTCATTAACTATTTGAGTCTATTGGCTAAGTTTTATGCCAATCAGCTTCTCAAATTTTTTATGTTTGCCACTTCCTATCTTTTATCATAGTAATCTCAACATCTTTGTGTTTTTGACTGTTGGTCAGACAGCACATTATATTTGAATAGGGCTGCAACTAGTCCTGTTCTGGACAGTCTCAATCACTCTCTCCGGGTGCAAAGCACTAGGAAGTGGCTGTTTGCTACACTCAAACAGAGGTGTGGAAGTTAACTAGATACATTAGCAAAACCAACCAGTAAGTCCTCTTCCTTAAAGTCTTTTATATTTGAAAAGTGAAAGTAAAAAAGCCATCGCAACTGTGCTTCTCAAAAATGATCAAGTACCAGTGGGCCTCTAGTGTCAGGGGGCAGTAATGAGACCACTGCTGCATGATGCACCAGAATGAGCTGAAGAGGGCCCTGCACT
>NW_019461260.1:0-470 GCF_002814215.2 Seriola lalandi dorsalis
TTTTTTGGTCATTTATACACAAACATTAAACACTGAAAGTGACATCATTAATCAAGGATGTGAAAAGTAGAAGAAAAAAAAAACAGGTTTCATTCCAGAAACACACAAAAGAACACCGTCAATAATCACAATAATCATTACGTCTTGTTTTGGTGAATGAATCCATTAAGGTAAAAGCACATTGTTCCTAATGAGCATGTTTTTTTAAATATCCCTTTTCCTGTGAGAAGGAGGCGTCTGCGTGTTTTTCAGGAATGAAACCTTCGGAGTTCAGAGGGTGCTGTGACACCCGGGCTCTGTTTCGTCAGATTAGCCTCGCCGTGACCCACAAAGCCTCTCGGCAGACGAAGCAGCGTCTTCATCCTCGCACGACCTGCTGGAAGGAGGACCTTCAGCTTTCAGCCAGAAATTGCACGTTATTATCAAATTGCACCTCCAAAACTGAAATTGCACTCATTACTGCCCCTCCC
>NW_019461261.1:0-467 GCF_002814215.2 Seriola lalandi dorsalis
GGAGCGATGGGAGGATAAAGGGAAAGGCAAATGAGGAGCATCGGAAGAAAAGAGCAGTAGGAGGGATTGTCTGTGAAGACTTCCATTGGGTTCACAGTTTGCTGGCACATGCTCAGTGGGCGCTGCAGTGCAGTTAATACTCTGTCAGGGCTGATGGATAAAGAGGGCCAGGCAGAAAGCCTTAAATACATCTGTCACAAGCACACACACACACACACACACAAATTCAACTCAAATGCTCCACGGGGCCACGATAAATCTTTCAGAGCTTTTTGTATCACACTGTCATGTTAGACTGTTGCTTTACATAAACAGTTTCTTCCCTCAGTATGTAAACACACCCTTCCCTCCCATCTGCACCAAACTCTCCACATCTCTCCAATCCAATACTGACATACAGAACTGATCAATATCAGTGCCTAACAAATACATCACTGTCAGTGCGCCATTAAAAGCCAATGACTGCG
>NW_019461262.1:0-441 GCF_002814215.2 Seriola lalandi dorsalis
ACACACACACACACACACACACACATACACACACACACACACGTATGAAACTGCTGGAATGAATAAAAGCAACACATGCATCCACACAGGAAACAGTCTCAGCTCTGCGGTGCTGATAAGACCGCCCTAAATATTAGTGTTGAGTCAGGTGTTGAGAGAAGCAGCTGAGTTCTGTGCCGCTCTTATTATTATTATTATTATTATCGTTATTACTCGCAGTTTCTTTGAGCTGGGATCCAACAAACAAGACGTGGTTATGACCTGCTGGGTGTGGGTGGTCCTCTGCGCCCCCACCTCATCAATCAGCAAAACTAAACCCAACACACACACACACACACACACTGCAGCACAGTATCATGAAATACAAACAGAGCACTGAGACTTTTAGACTAAACCTCCAGTGATCCAGTTTGACTGTGATGACGCAGTGAGTCGTGATAT
>NW_019461263.1:0-467 GCF_002814215.2 Seriola lalandi dorsalis
TAAGTCCCATAACCTCCGATGCTGCAGAGAAAGAAAGAGAAATGACACCAATAAAAACATGAATCATAATAATCATTTTATCATATGAAGAATCCATGTAATAGGTCTGTATAATAAGCCATAAAGGGGCTGGCTAGATAAGATAAAGTTAAATAGCTCTGACAGGGAACTGATGTTCTCCAAGAGATGGAGATCTTGATGAGAGGTGTAGGTTAAAAATCAATCAATCGATCAATCAGACTTTATTTGTGAAGCACCTTTCATACAAACACAGAGCAATAAATTACTGTTATAAATAAAAAACAACAAAATAAAAATAAAACAATAATAACAGGCAAAGCTATCGTGGATTTCGTACATTTGCAATGAGAAAACACCAAAGACAAAAGAATAAAGATAAATATAAATATAAAATGATTAAGATAAAGATAAAAAGATGATCTCAAGTGGAGCGTGTGATCAGCTGC
>NW_019461264.1:0-522 GCF_002814215.2 Seriola lalandi dorsalis
ATATATATATATAAATCTATATATATATCTATAGATATATCTATAGATATATATATCTATAGATATATATATAGATATATATATCTATAGATATATATATCTATATATATATCTATAGATATATATAGATATATATACATCTATATATATATCTATATATATATAGATGTATATATAGATAGATATATATATCTATCTATATATAGATATATAGATAGATAGTTATATGTGCCGGTTAGAGTTCCTTTAATATGAAGATTTCCTTTTTTTTCCTGTTTTGAGGTTTTTGGCTAAATAAGTCATTTTGGTCATTATGATGGAAATCTGTTAATAGTTTTGACATTTTACAGACTAAACAAACTGATAATAAAAATACTTTTCAGCTCAATAAAACATGACTGATAGTTTCACCTCAATCAGCTACAACATTTGAAATTCGGCTTTTTTTCTTTGGAAATAGAAGAAATTGTACTTAGAAATCCTCTATTTATAATAATACTTCAAAGAAATAGATAGAATTTC
>NW_019461265.1:0-422 GCF_002814215.2 Seriola lalandi dorsalis
AGATAGATAAAGATAGCTCAACCTTGGAGTTTGCTCTCTGGCTGTCTTACTCTCAGACACTGGTGTCACTGAATACATGTCTGATTGTCGGCCAATGCTGACCTTTATATGACTTCTACCCTCTCGATATCATAATTCAAGACATGCTGCTTAACGATATCATAAATTGTAGTTAGTTTAATGAGCATACAGTACATTTCCATACAGATTTTCAGTCAAGCAAGCTGAAAAGTTGCAACAGAGCAGATAAACGGATAAACTCTGCACAGAGCTATGAGCTTATTAGGAAATACTGTTAATTCAGGTGCATCAAAGAAATGAAATAGGGGCGTCGTGTGGCGTAGTGGTCTAAGCAGGCGCCCCATGTGTAGAGGCTACAGTCCTCGCTGCAGTTGGCCCCGGTTTGAATCCCGCATCGGACG
>NW_019461266.1:0-516 GCF_002814215.2 Seriola lalandi dorsalis
CCAAGAACATCTCTTAAGCAACTAAAACAATAATAAATTAAATAATAATACATTGAAATAAAATAAATTAAGGCAAATTGAGCCACAAAACTTAATAACAGCACAATAGGCTCAAGTTAACCATAAACTCTGATAGGTGTGGGCCGCACCTGGGAACACACTGTGCACTTCTGATTGGTGTTTGTATGCATGTGTGTGTGTGAGTGTGTGTGCGTGTGTGTGTGAGTGTGTGTGCATGTGTGAGTGTGTGTGCGTGTGCATGTGTGAATGTATGTGCGTGTGTGTGTGAGTGTGTGTGCGTGTGAAGTTTTGCATGTTCACTCAGAATCACTCAGTTAAGTGACTATTCAGCTTCAACATTGTGTTCTGCTTCTTTGCTGCCGGTGTTTCCGCTGAGAGTTTGTGTGCAGTTAGTCATGTGACCGCCTGGCTCTGTTTGATTGGTGAAATGGAGTCATGTGATGGATCCTACTTTGGAGGTCTCTGACAAACCAAAACAAACAAAGCGTGCATTAA
>NW_019461267.1:0-530 GCF_002814215.2 Seriola lalandi dorsalis
GTGTCCTTTGGAGTGTGTGGGAATAGTGGTATGCTGCTGACATCCAAAACTCTCTAAACAGGATGTGAAGTCTTTGGTGAGAGGTAGATTGATTATGTCCATGTGGATATTGAAATCACCCAGCAGTATTATATTTGGTGAGAGAGAGGATAAATGGGAGAGGAAAGCAGCAAAGTCATTTAAAAAGTCACTATTCGGTTTGGGGGGGGGGGGCGGTAGACAGTAGCAATGATGGTTGGAGTGGGTCCAAACAACTCGCAAACAGTGGATTCAAACGAGCTGGAGACGGGCACAGACACCAGCGAGACTTTCCACTTGTCGCGGTAAATTATCGTGAGACCTCCTCCCCGACCGGAGCCACGGGGTTGACAGACGTAAACAAATCCACTAGGAGTGGATTCAATCAGCTGGGAGAAGTCGTTGGGCTGTTGCCATGTCTCGGTTAAACAAAGAAAGTCTAGCTTACGGTCTGTGATGATGTCCTGGATGAGATGTCCCTTGCTTGTCAGTGAGCGGATGTTTAGCAGAGC
>NW_019461268.1:0-566 GCF_002814215.2 Seriola lalandi dorsalis
TAGTCAAAGCAGTGACGAGATTTGTGGTAAAGTAATTGTATGTTTCTGCAGTTTCCTGTGTGTAGGTGGACAAAGTCTATTCAGTGAGACACGTCAGTAGTAATGAATTTAAATTTGGGCTTATCTTTTGTCATAACAATGCAGTAGAGAGTGTTATGATAAATATGTGATGTGAGTTCAAAGTGTGTAGCTGTAGTGCAGAAACAAGGAGGTGATGGTTGCTTTTGAGGGGCTGTAGTTTATGGGAGTACATGTGTCCTGAAGTAATCGCTCACATTTTTGTTTTCATGAGTGATTGCACTGCGCGCTATACAGAACACCACTGATAAAACAAGACTTATAGTGAATGGATTTGAACTGCAATCTTCTCATCGTCCCATAGCTATCTAACAAAGTGTTGGGCTGCTGAACAAAATCTTTGTTCCGTTGGATGTCTGTAGACAGCTCACTTTCCCAAAGGCCACAAGTAGAGAAGTCTGAACATAGATTTTTGTGTCATTCAGTTGAGGCGTTTGGAAGAAATGCTTAGCTGCTGTACTTACGTTTTATAATGGTAGGGGAAACCC
>NW_019461269.1:0-541 GCF_002814215.2 Seriola lalandi dorsalis
TATTTATTTATTCTGCAATTCCTGTAGATATTGTCAAATTAAGACAAAAGAATGCTAATGTCAATTATTTCAATAATCGATTAATCGTTGGTCATTTTTGTAATCAAACATTTGAAACATTTGATGGTTCAAGCTTCTTAAATGTGAATATTTGATGATTTTATTTCATATTTAACCAGATTGAGCATCTTTCACTTTTTCTGACTCTACGGACCAAATAATATATCAACTAATCAATAACTATTGATCTAAATTGATAATGAAAATGATTTAGTTTAAACTCTATTGTATTCTTTTTATTCCTTTTTCTTCCAACTACTTTGATGAATTGACATGAAAATGTAAAACATGGTTTTCTGTTTTTTCTCTATTTGATAAATTTTAATTGACATATAATTTCACCGTGGATAATTAGTATTTCTCAATTATTTGTTTGCTTCATAAAATTGCAATAAAAGACGATAAAGTCGAGACCCTGGTTTAATGTTTTTCAGGCCAAGAAAACTAATTGATTATTGATTACCCCCCCCCCCCCCCCCCC
>NW_019461270.1:0-467 GCF_002814215.2 Seriola lalandi dorsalis
TGAAGCTTTTGGTGAGCGTACTTTCAATTTGACCAGCCTGTAAAAAGTGGTTTGGATAATTTGGCTTAACTGTCCGTTTGTTTACTCAGGACATCGCTGTCTCAATCTGATCGGCCCAAGACGCACAACATGACTTAAGTGTAAATGCTGTTTTTGTTGTAGTGACATTTGCTTGTTTCTAGCTCTCAGCAAATTTAACTTGGTGACTACTAATGCAGCGTCAAAGTTATAAAGATAGGATTAAACCACAATTATAACAACATCCAAGGCAATAACCCTGTTTGGACTGTTGGATATGCCATTACAATAACTTAAAAGATCCTATCATATACAGATTCTATACATAGTGATATTTTAGATCCATTAAACAATATTTTGGTATTAACTCTGAATCCAATGATTTCTATTTATAAGAAGAAGTTTCAAGGCCTGTTGACGCCACTGACTACGGAGATTCACTTTCTTTG
>NW_019461271.1:0-470 GCF_002814215.2 Seriola lalandi dorsalis
CTTGGTCTGGGAGTTTTGGAACTTGCTACTTGTTCCCTGCTAATTATTGACATGATGATATTTTGTGACTTTCATATCTTGTGATCAGGAAAATCACGTACCAAAGGAACTGATCAGCTGATGGAGTCCATCATCAGTGGAGTTTGAGGCTTATGTGTAAGTGTCTTCTTTGTTAATACAATATTAATTTAGTTTTGTCTGCCCTTGGAATATTATAATTAGTTGGAAAAAAAGTTGTGTTTCACCTGTGTTCAATCACCCTCGCCTCCCTTGTCTATATAGTCTTTGTGCTCCACTTTGTCTGGGTCGGTTCGTCTGTTGTCTCTCTGTTGATTTCTGGGTTTGTCCTCGTCGGTTCATGTGCCTGTTCATGTCTAGTTGGTCGCAGAGCTGTTCGTGTGTGGTTGTCCTCAGTCTGTTCACGTCTGCTTTGTCCTTGGTCTATTCATGTTGCCTGTACCTGTCTCCTG
>NW_019461272.1:0-465 GCF_002814215.2 Seriola lalandi dorsalis
ACCATTTGTTATAATTTTGATTAAAGTATAATTACCTATCTTGCTATGTTAAAAATACAATGAAATGTGATAGTTTTTTTTTTCTGTAATCTTAAACACACACCAGGAAATAATTGAATATAGAAAGTAGTGGCACTGGAACGTGTGATAACCAACCTTTTGTTATATTTCCAACTAAGGAATATCAGACACAATTATATTTGGCTGAGATGGAAAGTTCCAAACAATAGTGTCATGGTATGAAGGTCAGGTAAAGTAAGGTAAAGTGTAACAGTAGGAGGATTCCTAGAATTAAGTCCACAACAGGAGATATGAAATAAAAATGAGCCCACAACTGAGACAGTTCAGTTTGTTCGGGGTTGAACTGGTTCTGTTGCTGTGTTTTATTTGCTATAAAAACTTACATCACATTGAACTCAGAGGAATGCAAGTGTTTTAATTGAGACTACACTGGCAAAGGGTCTG
>NW_019461273.1:0-440 GCF_002814215.2 Seriola lalandi dorsalis
ACACATTGTCTGTCATCGAAGGAAGACTGTGTTACGGTTAATAGTTTACATCAGCTCAACATAAAGACTGTATAAGGGAGGAGAGAAGCAAACTGATTCAGAGCTCATACAAGATAATATGATGAGGTCCAGACAGGTAGTAGTTTTTAACCCTGTCTTGTTCTTTAAAATATTCCTGTTTTATGTCCAACCACAGCAACAGTTTGTGATAACTGCATGAAGATGGACCAGACGTTCAGAGTGGGAATGTCAGACGCTCCATTCTCCCAATAACAGTCAGTGTACCATCAACATTACTCTATAGCTGTTATTTTAAGAGGAGGCTTACAGCAGCGCCTGTCTGGTAAACAGGAGGTCCTGGGTTCAAATCCCAGCAGTGCCTTGTTGTAAAAACCCAATACATGAACTTTTATATAAAATGTTTCCCTCCATATTCTAAC
>NW_019461274.1:0-530 GCF_002814215.2 Seriola lalandi dorsalis
AAAAATGTTTTTTTTGCCTAAATCACCCCCTCATGATGCTGGCCACCTCTGGTAAAATCGCCTGAATCCTCAGTTGAGGGGAACATGCAATTCTACCCCCGGTTGTATAATGGCCTATGTCAAAAGTGTGACTCTTTTGTTGAGTTTTTTGTGTTTCCTGAAAAACCTGAAAAAATGACTTAGGCCATTATTTTAAGAGGGTGTCGGTATACTTTGTTATTGGTAGAGCGGAAATGACTAGTTGATAAATCAACTGACAGAAATTTTATTCAAAGCAGTTTAGAGAACTGATTCATCTTTTAACTTGTTTTTTTTAAGTGTTTGGAAAAGACACAGTGTGGTTTTATTGATTTTGTACATTGTGTGAACTAGATATTTTAATCTCCCCTCCTGCACAGCCGCAACCTGCAACTTTTATGCTTCCACTGTAAAGATCAATTGAACGGCCACAAATTGCTGCTCACTGCTGAATGTAAACACTGAACCTGAACTATCTGTTTTGTCCAGTGGCAATTCTAGTAGAGTTTGTT
>NW_019461275.1:0-496 GCF_002814215.2 Seriola lalandi dorsalis
AAAATATGTACGGCTAACCGCTACGCACACTGATGCAAACCAGTGGAAATACAGGAAATCAGACTGTTATTGTGGAAAACTCACAGTGAGACTAGGTACGGGAAGTTAACACATGATTTAATCTTTGAGGATAAAGAGGCAAAAAAAACAGAAGGAGACAAAGGAGCAGAAAGAGTTGTACGAAAATTATACAAAGAGCATCATATACAGAAAGGACGCTAAATGAGCAATGAAGTCTCAGTCTTTGGCAGGAAGTGGTTCTATGTTGCATGTCTGACTGTTCCACAGGCTTTGCCACGCTGATGTCCCAGGTAACCCCCTCCCACCACACCTTTCAGACGTTGGATTAAAGGGGGTGTGTGTCTGCAACTTTACAAAACCAATGATCTGGATTGTGTTGGGTTTAGATTGCAAATTGTGGGAGTTGTAAAAAGCAATTTTCAAATTTACAATGATGATGTTATTGTTATATACCAAAACGAAAATAAGAATTGCT
>NW_019461276.1:0-436 GCF_002814215.2 Seriola lalandi dorsalis
GAGAGAGAGAGAGAGAGAGAGAGAGACAGAGAGAGAGAGAGAGACAGAGAGAGAGGCAGGGATGGACAGACAGAGACAGTTATGTAATGTAGACAGCCGTAGTACTGTGAGTCAGACAGGGTGGGATGATACGTCTGCAAAGTGGCATTTCTGGAGGGGCTGACAGGGAGCTGCCACTACTGATCAGTGTTGAGAGCATGTCCCCCACCACACACACACACACACACAAAAATTATAAACGTGTCTGGTGAGCTTCAACACTCCAGTGTTTCATGATGTCAGATGTCTCGATGCCTGTGGCCTCAGGATAAGGACTCTTAAACATGAGGTAATTAAACTTAAAATGCCCACTCTTCTCTCTCTCACACATACAAATACACATTTCTCTGTTAGGATAAATGATGGTGACCTTTAACCTCTGACTGATGACCCAAAG
>NW_019461277.1:0-486 GCF_002814215.2 Seriola lalandi dorsalis
GATTCCTGTTTATCACTTGTGGGAAGCAGCTAACGTTAAAGAAGTGCGTCACTATCTCGTCCTCAAATTGTTTTGACGGGAACTTCACCAGGTGAACTTTGGTCTCTAAGGTCTTTTGTGCAACATTTTAAGGGATTTCTTAAGTATATTAAAACTAAGATAAGGAAAAAACTTTAAACACTTAAGTGAACATTTTAAGGAGAAGACTTAAGGGTGTTTTGTGCATTGACCTGCACCAAACGATTCATGAGCAGGTCTCACCTGAACAGCTGACAGGTGAGACTCAATCACATGAGGCTGTCCACAGACTTTCAAAATAAGATGTCAGACCGTTTCAAACCTGTTGTTGATTTTCTCCTCCGCTCCTTCTGGCTGTGATGAAACTGTCTCCTCCTTGTTTTTTCTTCCTAGTTCAGCAAAAGCCACTGCCCTGTTTTATCTAAGTACACCGCACACACACACACACACACACACACACACACACAC
>NW_019461278.1:0-582 GCF_002814215.2 Seriola lalandi dorsalis
CGAGAGTTTTTTCTTATCAACACAACTTCACAGTGGTTCATACTTGAGTGTACAGTTGTCTTTCTATTTTCCTTTTCCTGTATTGGAAACTGTCCAGGTATTTTCCTCACAGGCCACCACCTTGCTCACACAATTATTCGAATGACGACTCTTATGCATTTTCTTTCTTTCTGATCTCGATCCAGAACACGGTCTACACCATGGATCTCCGCAGCGCTCACAAGACTCCAGAGAAGCCTTCACCCCGCTTGCATCTCTCCCTAACGCGCTCACTGGTCCCAGAGGACGAGGACGAGGACGAGGACGAGGATGAGGATGAAGATGAGGATGAGGACGAGGACGAGGACGAGGATGAGGACGAGGACGAGTCGTACACTGCCTGCAGGCAAGGCCCACGACCGCAAGTGGCACATCACAAAGTCAAACCCAGCAGGTCACAGTTCAGGTGCCTTGACTCAAACCCTGCGAGTCCAACACAAGAGGACTGGGAAGGCCTGGAAGACGAAGAAGAAGAAGAAGGAGAAGAAGAGGAGGAGGAGGAAGAGGAGGACAATGTAGAAGATGAGGAGGATAGGGAAGAGG
>NW_019461279.1:0-471 GCF_002814215.2 Seriola lalandi dorsalis
TCCTGCATGAAGGTGGTCGTAGAATATGTACAGAAATTAAGCATTTGCAATAAGAATAAGGTAGTTATTGATTTTAGTAGCTTTGAATACTTTACTAAGTAAATTACTGGATAAATTACAATAAGAATAAATAAATACTAATAATGTACTTATTCATTGTTGTGATATAGCACAGTTGAAATGAGGACGTGAGTGTTGTCATGTTCTTCCTGGTTAATGAATAACGAGCTCAGGCCTCTGCTGCAGCCTGCCTGACTGCCTTCTGCGGCCTGTTTTATGACATGATAGGACCTGATCCTTGTGTGTGTGTGTGTGTGTGTGTGTGTGTGTGTGTGTGTGTGTGTGTGTGTTTACTTGTATTTTCACTCAAATAGAACACAGCACTCCCAGTTTGGCTGTGAACTACTGACAGACAGAGATGTGTCTGAGCCTGAAGGAAATACAGGATCCATAGTCAGACCTTGAAGACTT
>NW_019461281.1:0-497 GCF_002814215.2 Seriola lalandi dorsalis
CTTTGTTATGACATCACAAAGTTCCAGAAGTCCTGACGGCTGGTTTTAAGGCTCAGTTTCTGAATACAGGCTGTGTGCATTTCTCTGTGGACTGAGGCTTTGATACTTTCACAGTATTAATATAGAACCTAGACCTGATCTATAATCAAACTACACATGGACATCTGCCTTTAGACTGTATGGGACTTTTAATTTCCATGTTGCATGATCCAGGGGGCACATACAGGAAAGCAAAATGTTTATTTTCAAGTCAAGTGAGCAAAGCAGCTGGCCGATATGTTTGGGGGGTGACAATCTTGGTCACATGTGCAACAGCATTGTTTGAATTGGGATTTGGGAACACTACCCTGTTGAAATCCACACACACCATACACCATGTGAGACCGAGACTGACTGAAGTATCTGATTTGAGACACAGCAATAGTTCCATTTTGATTTCCTCCAGACATCAAGCTCTGCAGACACAACGTGAAACTGTTCACACATCCTCCTCTCCA
>NW_019461282.1:0-708 GCF_002814215.2 Seriola lalandi dorsalis
GTTTTTTTTGTTTTCCCCATCCTCTCTTTGTCTTCTAAGGAATGGCTCCGTAAGTTTGAGGACAGCTTTTATTCTTGCGGCGTCACACATACCGCTGAGGCTGCTCTTCTTTTTCTATCAGTCACTGTCGGCACCTCGGCTTCGGCTACAGTGACTCCCGCAGCACTATCGCCTGACTTTCACATACACAGTAACAGAAGAAAGAATAGTTTCCTGCGAAAGTAGAGCGCATTAAAAGTCCGTTTGTCATAATCCGGATAAACTTAACTGTGACTTAAATACAAAAAAAGTATTTGGAAACCTGAACATTACACCTTTATCTGATTGCTGAACATCTCCCATTCAACCACCAGAGCGCCAGTGGCGGCGAGTGATGAAGCCTGGCTGGATGGGCGTTGGCTGAGGTTGAGATCCGTTCTCTGTGCAGTCCAGAACATGAAATGTCAAACTGCTGCCAATAAGTCGAAAACTTGATTTCCCTCAAATTGAACCGGAGGCCCAAACCACGGAAAACAGACCTGGACCGATATACAAGGGTTGTGCTAAGTTAACTTTATGTTGCCACAATGCAAACAGTACATATTCACATATCCACTTGCTTGTAACTTGTGCAAATTACAGTAACTGTGGCACTGCTAAAATTCCACTTCCTGTCTGCTAGAACGCCGTCTTGCAAAGGTCAGCATATTTGGGGCTCATATATTTTAC
>NW_019461283.1:0-467 GCF_002814215.2 Seriola lalandi dorsalis
TGTTGCTGCTTCTCCCATCTGCAGAGTCCTATAAGGGTCACTTTGGTCCAGTGCACTGTGTTCGCTTCAGTCCAGATGGTGAGCTGTATGCCAGTGGCTCTGAAGACGGCACCCTCCGACTGTGGCAGACGGCGGTGGGGAAAACCTACGGCTTGTGGAAGTGTGTCCTTCCTGGTAATACCATTCATTTCTATGTTTCACTGCGTGTCACAGAATCTGTTTTTAAAATGGCTGGAAAATATTGATACTGTAAAGTATCACAGTAATCTAAGTAGAATCTGTATAGATTTACTGTAAGTACACATTTACATGGTGCAAGATTCTCTGTAACGTCTTTCCTTTTTTAATGAAAAGATAAATATTTAAAGATAAATGCAGAATAAGTGATAGATGCTTGGCACTATGACATTCAACACAGATGGAAGTCTTTTGACCAAATGGAAACCACCAACAGTAAATACTGAAGT
>NW_019461284.1:0-522 GCF_002814215.2 Seriola lalandi dorsalis
GTTCTGTGCACACTCAATCTCTTTTTATTTTATTTGTTTATTTATTCTATTTTCATTATTCTGTTTTGTCACAGGCAAAAACAAGGTTTCTAATTCATGTTGACATTACTGTTTCATGATGATGATGATGTAGTTCATCACTTTTTTTTGCTGTTTTTGCATTTTGAGCTTGAAGAAAGTTTTTTCTGTTCTCCAAGTTGCACTTACTTTGTCGTTCACAAATAAAGATTATTTTTATCTAAAATCTAAAAACATCGCAACATGCATCTCAATTTTTTAGACAAGCTGCTGTGAAATCAGGTTTTTTAGCAACGATCCCAAAAGCCTGTGAAATCCTGGAGGGACGAAACATTTAGTAACAACTGACATAAAAAGACAAGCTGCAGTGTCGGAAAACAACATCTTACACCAGCAGCTGTGGGGGATCGAACCTGTGACCCGTGAGGTTTGAGACGGTCTGACCCGTACGACACAATGACAGTTTGTTTTTTCTTGTGTTCAGAGAGGAAACACTGACGCGCC
>NW_019461285.1:0-532 GCF_002814215.2 Seriola lalandi dorsalis
AAAGCTGTTAAATTCAATATTCTTCCAGGTAATGAGTCGCATGTGCAAAATTGCATTCACCTCCACTGTATTAAAGTGGGGAACTGACAAGTATCGCTGCAGTGATAATAAATATTATACAAGACTGTATTCACACAGACACAGACTCACCAACACTGGACGGATGAAGTCCTGGTCTGATGGATCTAGATTTGTGCTGAGGCAGCAGATGGTAGAGTCAGAGTCTGAATCCATGGACCCAGCCTGTCCGAACTGGTGGTGATGGTGGTGTGATGGCGTGGGGAATGTTTTCTTCTTCACACCAATCAATCATGGTCTGAATGTCACTGAATGTTTTGTTCTGACCATGTTCATCCCTTCATGGAACAGTTCACCATCTTCTAAAGCTTCTTCCAGCAGGATCATGCTCCATGTCATATATATATATATGTATATATATATTTGCCTTTATGGTAGTTGTGTATATATGTATTGTTTATTTTCTTTTTTTTCTATTAATCCACAGTATGTATGTCCCATAAATAATGTTTGC
>NW_019461286.1:0-548 GCF_002814215.2 Seriola lalandi dorsalis
TGAAAAGCTATTCGATAAAAACAAGTTAAAAAGTATACATAGGCATGGTTCTGTTTTATAAATCTCAGTCATTGTTTAACTGGGCACACGTGTCCCAGCCTCATCTCCACTCCCAGTAAGCCATAAATGGATGTAGACACACCCTTAATTACATTTGCATGTCAATACTTCTGCTTGCTCGACTTCTTGTTAGACCTGTCAACTACAAGAACAGCAAAGAATTGCAATTTTGCTTGTCTGTGAGGTTCTCCACCAATCCCAGATTAGCAGCTTCCATTATGTGGATTATCGTGTGTCTGTAAACCAGTGGTCCCCAAACAAAGGCCCGCAGGCCGGATACGGCCCGCCCCCACATTTGGCCCGGCCCCCTGAACTATTATTATTTATTTCATTAATAGTGTTATTATTTATTTCCTGATTTTTTTTTTCTGTGAATAACCCGGAAAGGGTTATTTGGTTATGTGTGGCTTTCTATAAAACAATAAATTTTTACGTTTAGGCACCCCTGCGATCGTCACACTTTTTCTGTTACAAACTGAACCCGGCCC
>NW_019461287.1:0-530 GCF_002814215.2 Seriola lalandi dorsalis
AGAGACAAACAAACAACCAGAGACAAACAACCAGAGACAAACAACTAGAGACAAACAACCAGAGACAAACAAACAACCAGAGACAAACAACCAGAGACAAACAACTAGAGACAAACAACCAGAGACAAACAAACAACCAGAGACAAACAACCAGAGACAAACAAACAACCAGAGACAAACAACCAGAGACAAACAACTAGAGACAAACAAACAACACTGACCTTCGACCCAGAGAAACACTCTTGTCCTTCTCAGTAAGTGTCCGTCCTTGTAGACTCTACAGGTGTATTCTCCTGTGTCTCTGACTGTGAGGTGTTTCAGGGTCAGACTGAGGTCTCCAGTTCTCAGTGGATCTTCCTTCATCTCTGTTCGGTCTCTGTAAACCTGGTTCTGTTCTTCAGGTCTGTCAGAACCGTTCTGATACACATGGACCTTCCTGTAGTAACTGTAGTAACTGGTCCACTCCACTCTGACGTCTCCAGACAGGTGAGCTGTGGTCTTGAAGGGCAGCTGGACAGACTCCTCCCCTT
>NW_019461288.1:0-528 GCF_002814215.2 Seriola lalandi dorsalis
CAGTAGAAGTACAGGAGAAGTGCAGTAGAAGTACAGGAGAAGTGCAGTAGAAGTACAGGAGAAGTGCAGTAGAAGTACAGGAGAAGTACAGTAGAAGTACAGGAGAAGTGCAGCAGTACAGTAGAAGTACAGTAGAAGTACAGGAGAAGTGCAGTAGAAGTACAGGAGAAGTACAGTAGAAGTACAGGAGAAGTGCAGTAGAAGTACAGTAGAAGCACAGTAGAAGCACAGGAGAAGTGCAGTAGAAGTGCAGTAGAAGTACAGTAGAAGTACAGTAGAAGTACAGTAGAAGTGCAGTAGAAGTGCAGTAGAAGTACAGGAGAAGTACAGGAGAAGTGCAGTAGAAGTACAGGAGAAGTACAGTAGAAGTACAGGAGAAGTGCAGTAGAAGTACAGTAGAAGTACAGTAGAAGTACAGGAGAAGTGCAGTAGAAGTACAGTAGAAGTACAGTAGAAGTACAGGAGAAGTGCAGTAGAAGTACAGTAGAAGTACAGTAGAAGTACAGGAGAAGTGCAGTAGAAGTACAG
>NW_019461289.1:0-451 GCF_002814215.2 Seriola lalandi dorsalis
GATGGTGAAGATCTGTCCTGAAGCTTTTGGTGAGTCTTCATTCTCCTTGTACCAGGTGTAATTAGCTGCTGGGTTAGCATCACTGCTACAGGTCAGATTCACTGAACTGCCCTCCACTATCTCACCAGAGGGACTCACTGACACAGAGAGAAGCTTTGGAGCATCTGGGAGACAATTAAACAACATATGGAGACACGTTCCATTAATATTAGCATGCATGACAAGTACAGTCTTCTGCATAGTTAAAAATAAATAATGTGACTTACACTGGACATCTACATGTAGAGCTGAAGAGTTGATCTGTCCATAGTGATTCTCACATTTGCAGTAGTAGTTCCCGCTGTCTTCAGAGTTGATGGAAGTGAAATGATAAACTCTTTCTGGTCCTTGAAGCAGTGTTTGGTTCTCCTTGTACCAGGTGTAATTAGCTGCTGGGTTAGCATCACTGCTA
>NW_019461290.1:0-469 GCF_002814215.2 Seriola lalandi dorsalis
TATATGCTATTAAAAACGTCTTGGTGCAGAAACATGTTTGAGGCTGTATTTTAACATTCAAACTTTTTATTTCCTTTATCTTTCTCTATGATAACTGCTATCCTTTTGCCCTCTTTTTTTTCTTCATTTTTTCTGTTAATGCTGTGACAAGAGAATAATGATTTTATCCGTAGCACAGCAGGTTGACTTTGACAGCCTGATTAACAGGTAGTTTTTATGTGCTGTTCATGAGCAATCACGTTTCATACTTAGAAGTTGCAAGGTGCTTCGCATGGGAAAATCAAGATAACAGAATTCAGCAAAGTTAACATTAAATACAATCAGGCAACTAAAAGTGAAGAGAATGAAAATGAATAAAATACCCAACAATGAATAAGATAAAGATTAAAGGGTGAGAGCAAATAGAACAGATAAAACCTATTAGATCAATAAGTAAAACAAACAGGTGACATTAACAAAAGGCTTTTAA
>NW_019461291.1:0-481 GCF_002814215.2 Seriola lalandi dorsalis
CAGTAGATCTCTGTATGATCCCCAGTAGACCTCTAGTGGATCTCCAGTAGATCTATGTATGATCCCCAGTAGATCTCTGGTGGATCTCCAGTAGATCTCTGTATGATCCCCAGTAGACCTCTAGTGGATCTCCAGTAGATCTATGTATGATCCCCAGTAGATCTCTGGTGGATCTCCAGTAGATCTCTGTATGATCCCCAGTAGACCTCTAGTGGATCTCCAGTAGATCTACGTGTGATACCCAGTATAACTCTAGTGGATCTCCAGTAGATCTCTGTATGATCCCCAGTAGATCTCTATGTGATACCCAGTAGATTACTGGTGGATCTCCAGCAGATCCGCATAAGATTTCTGATTGATCTAAAGTAGATCTTTGTTGGATCTCCAGCTGTTCTATGATGGACACAGTATTAATATTGTGGTGGATTTCTTATGAATGAATTGACAGATTATTTAACAGATAGTTATGAACAGATGCCCC
>NW_019461292.1:0-406 GCF_002814215.2 Seriola lalandi dorsalis
ACCATGTGCAAACTGGCACTTTTTCATGTACATATCGTGTGTATTGTGTATATTGTATTTATTAGTGTATATTTGGTATATTTTTGATATATATTTCCATAGATGTTTATTCTATAGATGTTTATTTTCTGCTGTGGTAAATGAATTTCCCAGTTGGGGGATTAATAAAGTTAATCTAATCTAATCTATCTATATATCTATCTATCTATCTATCTATCTATCTATAGATATAGTTTGCCTTGTGCCCTTCAATCACTAAATCTGCCCCGGTACTGGACACTACAGGTTGAGAAATACATGGACAAAATTTATCATTTTAGTAGTTTTTGTTTCATTAAACCCTGAAAAAAGATCCGACTTTTGGTGAGTCTCTCAGCTAAACAAACAAAAAAACAGTAGCCATCAT
>NW_019461293.1:0-542 GCF_002814215.2 Seriola lalandi dorsalis
AAGTTGAACTTCATTGGGATTCATGGCGGGATGATGGCCACATCGATCCCCTCCCTCCCACTTTAGATTTATTGCATTGTGGGTTTTATCTCCGAGGTCAGCTTATGTATGGAGCTGACGTCGACACTATATCTATTCTATTTCCCTTTATTGTAAAAGGAGAGGTTCCCATCTCAAAGCGATACTCACATACCATATGGGCTGCGGTGACATTTCTTCCTGCGACTCCAATTGAAAAAATTCAGGATATAATCCGCACTCTTCAAATGTTTACTGCAAAGACGGATTATAGGTCAGTCAAAGATAAAATGAGGGTTCAACAGTCTGAATTAGACAAATCAACTGCCTATTCTCTGAAGCTATGGTCTTTTTAACATGAATTTGTCCTGTTGTGTTTCCCTGGAGAGTTCTTCCTTCTTTAGAAGTGGCGTAGGAAAGTGTCCCGGTGGCTCCGCGAAGTTTTGTTGCCGGTGTTGTATTGAAGTTAGTTTACATAACTTTGATTTCCTCATTACTGTTATCTGAGCTTAGACTTTTCCCTA
>NW_019461294.1:0-516 GCF_002814215.2 Seriola lalandi dorsalis
TTTCTATCCATCTTTCACCCCAACTGTCTTTTGTTCTACCCATATATCAATTTATTGGTCTCGCTATAGCTTTATTTAAAGCATGATGTGCTGCTGTTGTCCTGGGGTCTCCCTCGTAAAATGGATCCACAAACATAACCCTGCTTAAGCAAAACTGCAGCATTGGTTTGTGTTGAGGGTGTTTCTCGCCAGTGTTTATATGCGGCAGACAAAAACCCCAATACCACCCACATTATTGGGAATTCTGTTCCATCACAAAAACTGCTTCGGCTTCGCCTTATTGGGAACCTTAATCTGCTTTGTTTGTGCATGTGGTGGTGGTGGTGGTGGTGGTGATGGTGGGGAGGGGGCTAAAATTCTATTAAAGAGATTAAATTGTTTCTATAGCCAAGTGAAGCATCAAAGGCCAACCAAATTGCAGCCCTTACTTGAGTGGGTTTCGCTAAAGTCACTTATTTGTCCATTTCATCATGCTAATGGCAGAAGCCATCATCCCATTATAGCTCCACAGCTGAG
>NW_019461295.1:0-563 GCF_002814215.2 Seriola lalandi dorsalis
ATACAATCAGAGGTACCTTTAGCTTTTTCCTTAGTTTGGTCTCTAAGGTCTTCTGTGCAACAGCTTAACTGACTTTAAGTGAGTCCTTAAGTGTAAGACTAAGATAAGAAGAGAACCTTAAATAGTCAAGTGAACACTTTAAGGAAACCTTAAGGTGAAGACTTAAGGGTGATTTTTGCAACTGTTCTTATTTTAAGGAAATTGTAACTCAGACTTTAAGGAAAATCTTAACTTGCTTTGTGCAACTGGCCCCAGATCTGAAAACCTGCAGGAGCTCAAACTGAAATCTGAACTTTCTACGTCTGATCAGACTAACATGGTCGTGTCTCGTGTCTCGTGTCTCGTGTCTGGTCTCGGTGCAGCCTGCAGCAGAAGGTGCAGAAGTGTCTGGACGACGGGGTGAGGTTGCCTGTGCAGGACCTGAAGCGGCTCGAGGTGGAAAACATTCAACTTCTGGAGCAGCAAGACCACAGCAGCAGGGTAGCATCCTAAACACACACACACACTAATATATGCACACACACGTAAAGACAAAAGGCCTTTAACATGTTGTCTCTGCTCCA
>NW_019461296.1:0-496 GCF_002814215.2 Seriola lalandi dorsalis
GAGACAGATCAGCTGTACTGCACAGCCTGAGGATGAAGTCACAGTCTGGACATGCTGAAGATGCCACAGTCACTATTAGGGATGGGCATCATTAAGATTATAATGGCACTACTACTTTTATTGATACCACCTATTGATCCGGTACTTTAACGGTTCTCTTATCTGTACCTTTTGTCATTTTGTAAGAAAAAAACCATGAACCATGCAGTTACCATCACCTGTTACACACCACTGTACTGCCATAATAACCATGATGCCATAACCTTGGAGGGAGAAAGGGGAAAAACTATCCATCTATGAGTAAGACAGTTTAAAATGTTGTATTTGTATCATTCTGAAATAGTTTCTATAATATCTAAAATGAAAAATTCTGAATTTTCAGATTTGATTGTTTCACATGTAGCTAGAGTTACTGCCTCACAGTTGTCTGCCTCCTCCACTCAGACTTGTTCCAGGTCACATCCCGTTCATCCAGAGTCAGACAAAATAATCATCA
>NW_019461297.1:0-543 GCF_002814215.2 Seriola lalandi dorsalis
TGTCCGATCATTAAACTCATGCAGGTTGTATCAGACAATCACGAGCTGGAGGATGTTTTCATTTGATATTGATCGTTGATATTTCTGCTTTATGACAAATATTAGGGACAAATTAAGGAAAAAATCTGACATTTTGATAATAAAATCATATTTCAAGAAAAAAGTCACATTATTACAAGAGCAAAGTTGTAAATTTTACAAAAAAGTCATAATACATTTTTTTTTCTCTTGAAATTTTACATTTTTAATTCTCATAATATTATGACTTTATTCTTGAAATATTTATTGAATAAATTTCAGATTCCTTTTTTTACCTCAGCGTGGCCCTAATACTTTGTCGTACTACTTAAGTCCATCACTGGTTTGAAAACAAACCTGTCAGACTCTTCAGATCAGTCTGTTCTTTGTTTGTTGAGGCCGTCACTGAAACTTCTTCTTCTTCTTCTCTTCCTGTCGTCATCAGAAGAAAAGCAAAGGCAAGAAGGGAGAGAAGACTCAGAAAGACAAGAGCCGCCGAGATGAAGGAGGTGAGTGGCTTATAAA
>NW_019461298.1:0-444 GCF_002814215.2 Seriola lalandi dorsalis
CAAGTGTTGAATACAACAAGCTGCTGTTGTTCACTTACATTCTGTATTTTGATGCTTCAACTTTGCTGTTCCTCGCTCTGAGTATTTCTCGCAACTAATTAACTGCAGAGTAGACAATCTACTTCCTGTTTACACCGCTCACGCATGGTCAGCGTATGTGACTGCTCACATGTATGAGTTTTCAGGTGTGTTAGTCTGGACGGAGATTGTTTTTCGTTTGTAGTGTTGTGGATGTAGCCTGAGTGTTTACCTGAAATCTGCTATATTTTTATTGGATCACTCAGAAAGCAGTCAGCCAATCGGAAGAGAGGCTCAGAGCCTCCTCTCTTCTGATTGGCTCACCGATCTGTTGTTACTAGAGCTCCAGAGAGAATCCTGAGAGAGGAGATGTAAAACTACACTGAGATGGTTTTTGGTTCTTAAAACCACAAATATATCTTCTTA
>NW_019461299.1:0-563 GCF_002814215.2 Seriola lalandi dorsalis
GCGTCACGCGTGATAAATAGGCACATGTATCTCTACATTATACGATGCAGCTGCGAGGTGTCGCACAGGAAGTGTGTCTGTGCTAACCTGTTAACGTTTGCGCCAAAATGAAAAGTTCTGCAGACGCCACTCACACCTCACACATCCAGTGTGTTCCTGGCCTGCGCTAAGCTAACAAAGCTAAGCGTAGCTGATTTTCAGAATAAAGCGCACACTTCAGCTGATATTGGCATACAAAAAAAAAGGATTTAAAACCTGTTTTCGCAGCAGTACATCACCCAGCTTCTGTGCTGTGTGGTACCGTGCTTCTATAAACTGGTAGGGTGCCGATCCGTGTCTTCTGCAAGTAATACACTGACAGTATAACTACTTTACACAACCCAACGTTAAATAACCCAAACTGTCACTTTAATAAAGACAAAGTTAAAGTAAAGACAAGATCAGTAAGACTGAGACAAAGCAAGTGTATTTATATAGCATTTTTCAACAACAAGACGATTCACAGCGCTTGAACATAAGACAAGATAAAGATCAAGACAAGATACAGTTGTATAAAAAAGTTT
>NW_019461300.1:0-394 GCF_002814215.2 Seriola lalandi dorsalis
AAAAAAAAAAAAAAAAAAAAAAAAAAGGGGGGGAGGGGGCGCACAGATTCACTTCTCTTTAACAGCATGTGCTTTGCACCATTTATTTAAAAATACTATATGTCAACAGTAACAGTGCAACAGCTCTAAAGTGCGATCTACTTTGAAAAACTTCTGGGTAATTATAATTTGGAAAAAAAAGATTTGCACATATACAATATGTGCTTTGCACCATTTTTCTCTATTCTCCATAAAAGTATGTTCAATGTAACAGACAACTGTAAACAATACAATAGGCCTATTATAGCAACGTTCAAGTGTTTCCTTCTGGAAAAACAGATAATAATGAGAACTAGAAAATTCCAGGGAAATTTTGAGTGCCACGGGGGGCTACTGCCGGGATAAGGGTTAGGGT
>NW_019461301.1:0-581 GCF_002814215.2 Seriola lalandi dorsalis
GTGTGTGTGTGTGTGTGTGTGTGTGTGTGTGTGTGTGTGTGTGTAGGGGGCTAATCTACGGCAGCCAGCAGGAGACACAAAGTACAGTAAGTAAATGGCATCTGGCTTCCTCTCTGGTCCCTGCTGTCATCTCCGGCTCCAGGTGTGTGTGTGTGTGTGTGTGTGTGTGTGTGTGTGTGTGTGTGTGTGTGTGTGTGTCCAGCTGAAGAGGGTGCTCGTCACAGTCGCCGCTGAGTCGGCTTGTGAGAATGTGTTTTCAGTGTGAGACTGAACACTGGCAGCAGACCTGGAATCACTGAGCCAAAACCCAGCAACACAGAGATTTCCTTTTTAGGTTCTTGCAGGAATCTGGATCACATCGGGAGATCTTTTGATATGCTATTTTACAATGCCGTGTCCAGTCCAGATTTCATCATATATGGAGTCATAGTTAGAAATACCTGGAAAGCAGGGTTTAAAATGTTTTGTAGCGCGTGCGACATCGTGGTGGAAGCGCAGGAGTCGAGCTGCCGCAGCAATGAAATAAAATATCAGCACCTCAAATAATCCGGTTGATGTTTATCTACATTTTAAGAGCTGGA
>NW_019461302.1:0-560 GCF_002814215.2 Seriola lalandi dorsalis
TCAAGAAACACCATTGTGGACCGAGTTAAGGAACTAGCAGGAAACCTGGCAACACAGCTGGCCGAAGAGACACACAGCTACATAGCTTTTTCATTAGCTCTTGATGAAAGCACAGACAACACGGATACAGCGCAGCTATCCATTTTTATTAGAGGCGTCAAGTCGGACCTTTCTGTCACCGAGGAGCTGTTGGATGTAGCTGCCATGCATGGGACCACAACAGGACGGGACATTTTTGATGAAAAAGTTGGTGGGATTAACTACAGACGGTGCACCTGCAATGTGTGGAGGAAAAGCTAATGTGGACTAATGAAGGAGAAAATGCAAAAAAGTAACTGTCACACGCCTCTGATAACGTATCATTGCATTATCCATCAAGTAGCTTTGTGTGGGAAGGTGCTGGGGATGAATGATATAGTGACCACAGTCATGAAAACTGAACTTCATTCGGGCGCGTGGCCTAAATCATCGTCAGTCCCAGCTGTTCTTGCAGGAGATGGGCTCGGAGCACGGCGACGTGCCGTACCATACAGAAGTACGGTGGCTGAGTAGGAGCAAAG
>NW_019461303.1:0-503 GCF_002814215.2 Seriola lalandi dorsalis
CATCTGCATCTGTCCATGTATAAATACACAAACATCTGTATTCAGTTAGAAACTGCTTCTTTTTCTGCCTTTTTTATTCTGGTTCTATATTTCTATAAGTTTCTATAAGAGTCACGTCCTCGTGGTCGTATCCCTCCGCCACTCAGACTAGTTCCAGGTCACATCCTGTTTATCCACAGTCACAGAAGATATGAACCCTGTGTGTGAAATTTGGTCATAATTCGAACTTGAAGAAGTTCTGTCAAAGCGCTTCTGAGATATCGTGTCCATGGGAACGAGACGGACAGACGGACGGACAACCTGAACCCAATATAATAAAAATAAAAATAAAAATATATAAATTATATATAAGTTTAAGTTTTGCTGAATCTGTTTTCTTTAGATCAAATGTCCTGAACTTAATGTCGTCATTTCACACACACACACACACACACACACACACCTCTCTCAAGGACAATTTGAAATGTGGACTGGAGGAGCCGGGAATCGAACCACCGACCTGC
>NW_019461304.1:0-452 GCF_002814215.2 Seriola lalandi dorsalis
AAATCCCAAACACTTCACAATCATATCAAATGCTTGTTAAGTGTTTCCATCTCTAACAGAAAAAAAAAAAAAAATCGTCATTAATGTGTTATTGTTGTCTGATGTTGTTGCCGCCTCTCTAAAGGCAGGTGTCTAAGGTGGCACTATATTTGTGTGTGTGTGTGTGCATGCGCGCGCATGTGCGTGGGTCTGTAAGAGACAGACTTTGGTTCAAGACTTGCTGGTGAGCACAGTGAAGATTTGAGCAGCTGAAAAGTCAGATATTTCTCTCAGGAGTTGCTTGAGACCAAACCAGATTTCAACCAAATCCTCAGAGAGTGAATAATGGACTTACATTCATTAGGCAGACACAAACACGACTCTGTGAATGCTAATCTCGTTCTGTGTCTGCTAGATGTGTAAATAGGCAGCTGTTTACTTCCATGTTCGCCATATCAAATTTGTAAGGTGAT
>NW_019461305.1:0-483 GCF_002814215.2 Seriola lalandi dorsalis
AGGGTTTGGAGACATTTTGATCTGAGGATGAGTCACACCCTCATAACTTCAGAGTACAAGTCTAAAAAAAACACCAGTGACATCAAAACCAGTCTTACCTGTGTTAGAAACCCAGTCTGAGTCAGGTGAGTCCCAGACCAGGTGATGTAGTTCTACTATCTGTCCACTAGATGGTGCCACCTAAACATTTAATGCCTCAACATCAGCTCAGCAGAGAAAGATGAGGTGCAATAATGTGGATTTTAGAGTCTCATTGATGATATTCAATGGCTCCATTAATTTTAGTTTTGAGTAGAACTAAAATTTAATTGTTCAGTCCTCAACGTCTTAAAATGTATTTACTGACTTCCTGAAAGCCGTTCTTATGTCGTCACATAAATCAAGTAGGCCGTGCCCTCGAAACGTCATGGACAGATTTCTCTGGAGGATTCTCACCTGCTGAACTCACTTCAGGTCGACTTACAGACACTTTCCACCTTCATG
>NW_019461307.1:0-419 GCF_002814215.2 Seriola lalandi dorsalis
AGTCACACCCCACAACACACACCATCTGCCAGAGGACATCAGCATCTAATCAGAGCTTTTATATCAGAGCCGAGGGAGCTGCCAGTAGATGTGTTTGGCCACTGCGAGGCATTTATATCACTAAACCTCAGCAGATGGGACAATTAAGTATATGGACAGATAGATCAGCCAAGTATCTGCTGCGACCAAAAACCACTTCACTGACTGCTGCTGCTGCTGCTGCTGCTGCTGTGCTACACCACTTTCTACTGCTAGTTCTGCTACCATTCCTACTACTACTGCTGCTGTTACTGTGGTTACCATTTCTGCAACTGCTACTCCTACTACTGCTAGGTAGCACTCTTTGTAATAGCCTGTAATAACCCTAACCCTAACCCTTTTTTTTTTTTTTTTTAAATCAGGTTTTTTCTTTTTATGTT
>NW_019461308.1:0-470 GCF_002814215.2 Seriola lalandi dorsalis
TTTATCTCTGAAGTCTTTTCCATCTGTTATATTCAAATGAGGCTGTTATCTTACAGATTCAGACCAAAGCAACAGCACCAGTACAGCACTGAAATAAAAGTCTTCTGAAATTAAAAAAAAAAATTGAAATTATAAAATTAAAGTCCCCTGAAATAGATAAGTCATTTTTGAAATAAAAAGCTATTTATTTATTTATTTATTTACTCACTTATATATATATTTACATTTATTTATATATTTCTACATACGTATATTACTTAATTTATTTATGTCAGGATTTATTTCATAACTTTATTTATTTATTTATGTACTTATCTATCTATTTATTTATTTATTTGTTTATTTATTTCATATTGAATTAGATGGCATTCCATAAATTCCTGCTCTGACTCCCATATGTACGTTTATCCATCCTGCAGTGTTTGAGATCATCCTGGCGTACCTGGAGAAGGGAAGCTGGCAGGACGCCT
>NW_019461309.1:0-466 GCF_002814215.2 Seriola lalandi dorsalis
CAGCAGCAGCAGCCGGGGCAAGGTGACTCTCTGGTGCGGGCACATCCGGAGACACGAAGCCCGGTGGACCAATCAGCTGGCGAAGACGAGGAGCACGAAGATCAACGAACAGAGTCGATTGTTATGCTGCCTTCAGGGTCCCTACAGTAGCTCGTACATATGGCCGTGTCTCGTAAATGTGTCTTGTTTTGCATTTTAAAGATACTATATTCAGGCTGTTGTTTAGATATAAAAGAGTTTAAGAATTAACAATGACATTAAATTTGCTTTTAGTTGTGCAGCCACTATTGTTACTCTTTTATTTGTTTTTATTAGCGAAATTCTACATTAATACATACATTGAACATATTCAAGCCTGTATTCAGTTAAGAAACCCAACAACATTAAAAAAACCACCTCTAATATGGTCAGTAACTAAAACAGAAAGATTTCCTTCCACAACTTACTGTATTCTTTTACTGTAACC
>NW_019461310.1:0-541 GCF_002814215.2 Seriola lalandi dorsalis
AGAGAGAGAGAGAGAGAGAGAGAGAGAGAGAGAGAGAGAGAGAGATCTATCACACACCACAGAGAGATCCACCATTGCTGGATAAAAGCATCATAGGGAAGAGCTCCTTTCTCTCCTCTCCTCCTCCTCTCTTGAATTCCAGGGGGAGGAGAGTCATTGATGCCTACTTGACCTGTCAGGTTTACATATTCATAAGGAGACGAAGAAGATGGATATGGCCTGATGTTACATTCACTCTAACTTAATTCTCTCTCTCTCTCTCTCTCTCTCTCTCTCTCTCTTCCTTTCCACTCTCACCCTCTCCGTCTGTTGCCCCCCCTACCCCACCCCCCCTCCGGGGGCACACAGGCCTCCCCAGCAGGAGGTGAGGGTAAAAGACAGCAGGGCTCCTCCAGTCAGACTTTTGCCAGTCACTGCATTCTGCACCAGCAGGCAGCAACACAATGAATGTCACATGAGCAATGATGCCTCTCTGCCACTCACATATGGTAAGGCTGTTATATATGGTAATGAGTGTATTGTTTTTGCTGGTACAGAGCGG
>NW_019461311.1:0-636 GCF_002814215.2 Seriola lalandi dorsalis
GTATAATAAGGCATAAAAAATCATGAAAAAGTCATAGTCTCGTAGGGCATGAAAATATCATAGTATAGTAAGGCATAAAAAGTCATAAAAATATCATAGTATAGTAAGGCATAAAAAGTCATAAAAATCGTCATAGTATAGTAAGGCATAAAAAGTCATAAAAACAACTTAGTATAGTAAGGCATAAAAAATGATAAAAACGTTATAGTATAGTAATGCATAAAAAGTCATAAAAACGTCACAGTATAGTAAGGCATAAAAAGTCATAAAAACAACTTAGTATAGTAAGGCATAAAAAATGATAAAAACATTATAGTATAGTAAGGCATAAAAAGTCATAAAAATATCATAGTATAGTAAGGCATAAAAAGTAATGAAATCGTCATAGTATAGTAAGGCATAAAAAGTCATAAAAACGTCATAGTATAGTAAGGCATAAAAAGTCATGAAATCGTCATAGTATAGTAAGGAATAAAAAGTCATGAAATCGTCATAGTATAGTAAGGAATAAAAAGTGATAAAAACGTCATAGTATAGTAAGGCATAAAAAGTCATAAAAACGTAATAGTATAGTAAGGCATAAAAAGTCATGAAATCGTCATAGTATAGTAAGGCATAAAAAGTCATGAAATCGTC
>NW_019461312.1:0-511 GCF_002814215.2 Seriola lalandi dorsalis
GTCTGTGTGTTCGGTCCAGATTTGGATCTAGTGGGAAACAGTTAGCTCCATGTCATGGTTATCCAAGAAAGTCTCTGCAGTGGTTTTAGGTTAATTCATCAACACTGATTCAGTTAATTTCCCCCATGTTTAAAACAACCACTTTCACATTTGAAATACAATGAAATCTGTTCAGTAATAAAACTGTTTTTAATCTGCATTCTGTGACAAGTTTACTTCCAAAATAATCAGATCACATTTAATAAACACCTGCCCAGGTGTTTCATAAACTTCAGTTACCACCTGAAGTTTTCGTCTTAATCTCACTAACAATGGAATGTTATTTACAAATGTCCCTGAATGTCTCCTGCAGATACTTACATTTTTTTCTTTTGATAATTTTGGAAGTCAACTTTTTAAAATAAAAATCTGTGAATGTCTGAATGGAAATAAAAATCAGTTTTATTGTGTTTCATGATGACTGTTAAAGAGGCGACTCATGTTTACGTTTTGTCTTCAGTCGAAACTTGTC
>NW_019461313.1:0-555 GCF_002814215.2 Seriola lalandi dorsalis
GACTGTTTTTAGCAGCCGTGCGACCGTCAGAACACACTCAGATATTTATGCACTGATCGTGTTAATGATGGGCAGAGTCGAGCTTTTAGTGAATGTTGGAGACATCACGTGCAGATTTCACTACATGTCCAAAAGTATGTGGACACTCGATCATTTAAGACGCGTGACTCCAAAAGCATTTTTTACACTAAGTGCACAAGGTGTTTGATAATTCCCCTCTTTTGTTCCAGGTATCTCCAACCCCAAACAGCCCAAAGATGGAGCTAAGAACTTCACCTTCGACTATTCCTACTGGTCACACACAACGGTGATCACACACACACACACACACACGTGTAGAAACGTTCATCAGGTAAACCAGGATCGGTATTAACCAGAGGTGTGTGTTCGTGTTTCCGCAGATTGATGACCCCAGCTTCGCGTCTCAGAGGCAGGTGTATAAGGACATCGGAGAGGAGATGCTGCTGCACGCCTTTGAAGGTAAAAACCATTTGAACTGATGCTAATGCTAATGCTAATGAGGTTCATACAGTTATTAATGTTTAAGTTGATTAA
>NW_019461315.1:0-491 GCF_002814215.2 Seriola lalandi dorsalis
CATTATAACCAAAGGAAGAGGAGAGGTCAGTGGAGAACATGACAGGTAGGAGGAAGCCTGTGAGAAAGTGAGCACACTAGGCTCCCATTAGCACAGATCATCATAGAGACATGCCAGTGTCTATTAGCTGACTTATGTTAACACATCATTATCCCAGCTTCTGTCATGGATGTGCAGCCCGTATGATACCCCATGCCCTGTACTGTTAGCACGTGCGTGTGGTAATGACGTGAGGGCGTTGTGTTCTGGGGTTAGTGTAGCGTGGTGCAGAATGAAGCTGCCCTCCACTACACATTTAATTTGAAGTCTTTTATTTACTCCTGTAAAGAGCAAACATATACTTTTATTATCACCGTTCGCCACACACACGCACAGTGATTTCGGACTCAAGTGTGTGCTCTAGTTCTCGGAACGTATATGATTTGAACACAGACAAATGATGAACATTTACACTAACATCCAAACGGTAAATAACGTCCGTTGTATGGCTA
>NW_019461316.1:0-529 GCF_002814215.2 Seriola lalandi dorsalis
GTAAACAGGCGAGTTATATAAACATGTGTCATGAAGGAAGAAATTAGCTCTAGAGACCAAAGTGTGACTGAACCTGAATCAAGGAAGTCTCTCTGTCTTCAGGGTTTTGTGGCAGAAACACCTGAAGACAAACTTGTCAAACCAGCGGCTTGTCCAATCACCAGACAGCAATCCCTTCAAACGGTCCAATCATAGGACACCACCTGAAGCGCTCAGGTGAGACAGAGAAAGGATTGTCCAATTAGACATCAAGACAAATTTGACTCTTTGTCCAAACAATGTTAAAAATCTAAAGCTCAACAGATGTGTAGCTCCTGTAGCTACTTGTGGTTGCTAAGCTAACTAGCTCTGCTCACCAGCTGTTTGAGCTTTCAAACACATTGCATTGTCTTCCTCAGCAGATGGAGCTGCTCAGTGTTGCCATGGAGTCATCTCCAATCACCAGTTTTTCTAAGTGCTTCCCTAAGCTCTCACATTTGAACCTCGGAGTCGTTCTGTTTTCAGGAGGTTTAGATTTGATTTGATTTAT
>NW_019461317.1:0-546 GCF_002814215.2 Seriola lalandi dorsalis
TGACGGCGTGTGTCTTGAGAAGAGCGTGGTATGTGATGGTGCTGAGGGCGTAGTTTTTGCGCAGGAGTTCTTGTTCCAACTTCAACGCTTGCTGAAGACCGGCTTGTTTGGAGGGTGACTCAGCGCAGGCGTTGAACAGCGCGGTGTAGGTCGCGTCTACAGCATCGACACCTCGCTTCTTCATCTGGAAAATACACACACACATAATTATATACATTATTACGCGATCCGAGGCGGTCATCGTTCATGTCTAAGTCTCAAGAAAGTTACATCTGAAAAAGATGTATGTAACAATGTGAAGTAAAGCTGATTGTTTTAAGCTAAAAGTACAACTTGGAAATTGAAGCAAAAGCTAAAGCTATGACCGGAAACTCAAATAAACACAATATAACATATTTTGAGAAAACTGAGCTTAAAATTAACTGGTCACAGTCACAATTATAGTAGTAACTAAAATAACTAAACAAAGGTAGGAATATAACTTAAAAATGAATGTAAATGCACAGCATAGCCATCACATTAATACAGTGTCCCTCACACCTTCAC
>NW_019461318.1:0-535 GCF_002814215.2 Seriola lalandi dorsalis
GCACATGGAGAATGACTGAGCTGATTTATGTGCTGGCTGTGCATTGTATTGAAGCCTTTGTGGTGCATTAACAACTGTCATAACTAGTGTCCTGGGATCACAGAATTATAAATTGTATATAAAAAGGAGGGAAAGCAAAAGATGGATACCCTATAGTTATTATGAGGTAACACAAAAGTATTGTGAAATAATGGAACTGTAATTTAGAATAAAATGTACTACCTTAACTGTTTGGGGCTCCGTCTAGCTTGGTCTTAGGCCTGCAGCCGAAATTAATTAACCCGTCTTTTTTTTTCAGGTCAGTCTCAGTTAATTGGTTCATCTCAGCCAATAGTGGCAAAAATTGGCAGTGACATCATTTTGCCATGTCATCTGGAACCTGCCCAGGATGTTGCTGCCAAGACGTTGGATTGGACGAGGTCTGACCTGGACCCCAGATTTGTCTATGTGTGGCGTGCTCGCCAGGAGCTCTTAGACGAAAAAAATCCATCCTACTTAGGACGGACGTCACTTTTCACTGATGAACTGAAGCACG
>NW_019461319.1:0-450 GCF_002814215.2 Seriola lalandi dorsalis
GTGTGTGTGTGTGTGTGTGTGTGTGTGTGTGTGTGTGTGTGTGTGGCCTTTGCTCCCCTGTCAGGTTCCTACAAACCGTGCAAGCTGGTTGTCACACACACACACACACACTCTGCTGTACTTGTGTGTGTGTCTCTTGTTAGTGAATCTGAATTGGAGTTAATTTTGATGTTGTTCTTTGAAGCAGATCAGAGGAGGTGTGTGTGTGTGTGTGTGCGTGTGCGTGTGCGTGCGTGTGTGTGAGAGACCCAGCTTGTTGTTGTGTTGTCGGGGAAACGGCAGATCACCTCACGCTCACTTCGTGTGATGACATCCACCTGTTTTTATGAACGTTTTCTGTTTGTGTGTAAAAACTCGACATTTTGTCACCGAGACACTTTAACGTCACAGAACTTCCTGTGTGAAGTTCATGTCGGAGCGTTAGCTACAACTTTAGCCCGTGTTAGCTTA
>NW_019461321.1:0-528 GCF_002814215.2 Seriola lalandi dorsalis
GGTAAATCCATACCAAACAGTAGCAAACTACTGCCCCTGGCTCCTGAATATGACCCTGATCTCGGACTCATTAGAGTGGGAGGTCGAGCTAGAAGAGAGGAGACCCTTGGCCATGACAATATTCATCCCATTATATTGCATTCAAACCATCCCATAACCAAACTCATTATCAAGCATTACAATGAGAAACTGCTCGACCCGGGCAATGAGCGTGTCCTGGGGAAAAAAAGACACAGGCACTGGATCCTGCGCAGCCGCCAAGCCATTCGCCAGCATCAACATCAGTGTCAAAACTGTCAGAGATGGAGAACAATGCACTGATTCTGTCATGGTTTGCTATGGCAGACACTTTTTGTTAGTTTTGTTTTGGAGTTTTTGCACTTCCTGTTTTATTTTGTATTGGTTTCCTTGAGTGTCTGTGTGTTGCTTCTTGTCATGGTCCTGTTTCTGTGTAGTGATTGTCTGCCCCGCCCTAATGTGTTTCACCTGTGTTCAATCATCCTTGCCTCCCTTGTCTATATAGTCCTT
>NW_019461322.1:0-453 GCF_002814215.2 Seriola lalandi dorsalis
GCTGGACTGATAAAGATAATTAGCTTATGCGGCGAGTAAGAAAACACACACATACACACACACACACACACACACACACACGCCGGAGAAAATAAGGGAGGGCCTGCGAGAGACTGCTAATGTGCCGAAGAGAGGTAGATAAAGGAGAGGGAGAGATAAGGAGCGATATGGTGAGAGAATAACGAGGGAAGGGAGAGGAAAAAGGAACGACAGCTTACAGGAAAAGACCTTGGCCCAAAAACTGAGGAACACACACACACACACACACAGACACACACATATTTTACGTCACACGCACACATATGCACCAGGGCTGGCAGGCAGGCAGCGTTAAGTGTGACACATCCTACATGCCGGTGCCTGTGCAGAGCGGCATTCACAAAAAAAAACCCTCTACCACTTAGTCACACACACACACACACACGCACACACGCACACACACACACACACACA
>NW_019461323.1:0-555 GCF_002814215.2 Seriola lalandi dorsalis
TGCATAGAAATGAGCGTATGTACAGTTTAAGAACAAAGTGGTTCATTAATGAGGTCCCTGATTTTAAGCTTTTATTGGTCATTCATAGTGTTCACACTACATTTCCAAAAGAAATTCAACACTACATCCTAGAATATGCAATTATAACGATCACGATTTTCCAACTTTCTTCTACGTGTAAATATGTGCCATCTCATCGTTATTTTTATAAATATGCCCCTAAATTATCTCATATTGTTATTTCAAATTTTTTACCTTCTCAGGCCTTTTTGTAGTGTCACTTTGAAGTGTTTTAACTTCTCCAAACTGTTCTTTTCCATTGTTCTCCTTCACCTCACACTGAAGATAATATTATCCCCTCTGTCTGTAACACTTCCTCAAACCATAAAGACATTTTTTTTTCAGAATAAAATGCTTATCTATTTTCAGAAAAGGTGTTCTCAAGATAGTTCCAAAGACCTGACTTTAAGTCAGTCATCACGTATCAGACACCTTTGGTATGAGCGGGAACTGGAAACATTTTGCAGACGCTTAGTGACGTTTATATTGCTAGTC
>NW_019461324.1:0-571 GCF_002814215.2 Seriola lalandi dorsalis
GTGAGCTCAGTCACCTCGCTCCACTCACTGGACCCCCAGCTCTCCAGCCCCGGACCCCATCCTCGACTCCTCATACCCACCTGTGTGTGGGTCATCACCGACTCGCTTCGAGAGGATTGAGAGCGCCCTCCAGCAGCATGAAGCCATGATTGTCACCTCACAAGCTGAAGAAAGACGTTCTGCAGCAGTCCATGAGCAGGCGCTAACAGCTTTAGCCGCAGCAGCTAACGACTGCCTTGAACCGGGCACCTGTTCCGGATCCTTCCCCAGCTCCAACGACTCACTGCCCAGAGACGGCCCTGAGCCCCAGGTGGGAACCCCATTAAAGATGGTGGTGGACGCCTCCGACGTGGGAGTGGGGGCTGTCCTATCCCAGTGTGCAACCTCGGACCAGAAAATTCACCCCTGCGCCTTTTTCTCTCGGCATCTGTCCCCTGCCGAGAGAAGTTATGACATCGCAACCGGGAGCTCCTGGCTGTCAAGTTGGCATTAGAGGAATGGCGGCACTGGCTTGAGGGGACCAAGCAACCTTTTCTGGTATGGACTGACCATGAGAACCTTGAGTACATCC
>NW_019461325.1:0-574 GCF_002814215.2 Seriola lalandi dorsalis
TGAGGCTAAATAAATAAATGAGACATTAAATTATAATAAAAGGTTTTAGTATCCTCGAGTTGAACATTCATCTGTCTGCAAAAAGGAGGTATAGCCTAATTGAATATAATTGAATTTTCTGAGGTAGGCGGGGTCGTGTAGAAGGAAATTTTGACTCATGACCTCAATATATTAAATTCTTGCCACGATCCCTGCTGTCGGTACCACACCTCCGCTGCACCGGGGTGGAGGCGGGAATCTGAAAGACAGATGCTTCAGAACCTGGACAAGTAAACTGAAAGGTACAATTCAGGTATGTATGAAAATGCATACCTGAAAATTGCATCCACATCACATATAACAGCTGGTTCCAAAGCTTCACTGATTAAAATTCAGTCTCTCCACTCAAATCTAAAATAAAACCTGGGCAGGCAACAGGTCACTCCACCGCACCACACCACAGTGTGCAGGAGTCTCTGTCCTCTTACCTGCCTGCATCCATCTGGGCACACAAACACACACACACACACACACACACACACACACACACACGGCTGCATATCTGAGGTAGCACAGAAACCAACATGTAAACCAT
>NW_019461326.1:0-410 GCF_002814215.2 Seriola lalandi dorsalis
GTAACTGTGAGACGATACAGGTGAGATGTTCACAGGTATCACAAGAGCTAATGCCAGCAAGCGGTCTCCATGGAAACTGTAGAATTTTACCGCAGTAAAAACTCTTCCACTGCTGAAAACGCCTTAACTTTTTTCCTTAACTAAGGAAACCTCTTGAGATTCTGTGCAGCACCCTTAAGTAACTCCCTCAGCTGAGGACGAATTTAACCTCAAGTGTCAGACTGAAGTAGAAAACCTAAGGTGTTTTGTGCAGCTGGCCCCAGGTCTGTATGTGAAGTTATTCACTGATCTGAGGATCAGTCACAGCTCTTATCAGGCCTGTGTGTGTGTGTGTGTGTGTGTTGATAACTGAAAGTGACGTGACCAGAAAACATGAAGCATCTCGTGTCTGCTGGTAAACACAGCGTCTC
>NW_019461327.1:0-522 GCF_002814215.2 Seriola lalandi dorsalis
GTTACTGCTCACTGTAGTACTGTTACTGCTCAGTGTAGTACTGGTACTGCTCACTGTAGTACTGTAGTACTTCAGTGTTGTACTGGTACTGCTCACTGTAGTACTGTTACTGCTCAGTGTAGTACTTCAGTGTAGTGCTGGTACTGCTCAGTGTAGTACTGTTACTGCTCACTGTAGTACTGTTACTGCTCAGTGTAGTACTGTTACTGCTCACTGTAGTACTGTTACTGCTCAGTGTAGTACTGGTACTGCTCACTGTAGTACATCACTGTAGTGCTGGTACTGCTCACTTTAGTACTGGTACTGCTCACTGTAGTACTTCAGTGTTGTACTGGTACTGCTCAGTGTAGTACTGGTACTGCAGTACCTCATGTATTGACGTTCAGAACTGAAAAGAAAATACTCGTCATGTGGGTTTAAAAAGAATCGGTCTTTGATGGTGAGACTTCTGACTGTGACACGGACCAACAGTTAAATATGAAGGTGTGTGTGTGTGTGTGTGTGTGTGTGTGTGTGTGTGTG
>NW_019461329.1:0-567 GCF_002814215.2 Seriola lalandi dorsalis
GGTGTGAAGGTTAGGAGGTGTAAAGGTTTTTGATTTTGTCTGCAGGAGCGGACTGGAACAAGATGACATGAGGATCCTGTACAAGTACCTGACCACCTCGCTGTTCCCCAGACACTCTGAACCTGAGGTGAGGAGAAGGGAGTGCACAACGGACAGATAAAATGAATAGATCAGGGAAGTGTGGGACACAAATTGAGGACATTATGAAAGCAACAAAGGAGCAAGGAGTTTTTATGTAGAATGGTTTGTGCTGCCAATGCTGCTAATGCTCAGCTCTCCCCTCTCGTCATCTCATAGAACTTTATATTTACAGCACTTGAATATAGTTTAATCGTTGATGATAATTGACCAAACATAGATGAAAATATTTGATGTTGGTTTCAACCCTTGATCATGAACTTGAACTTGAACATCACATTGATTAAATACAGTAAGAGAATGTAATGCAATCTACTGTAAAGGGTTTATTACATTAATGATACAGACAGAGTGTACAAGACAGTTGACCTGAATATGAGTCATAAATAGTATTTTCACATTTTCCCTTCTCTTATTATCTTTTCTCCT
>NW_019461330.1:0-414 GCF_002814215.2 Seriola lalandi dorsalis
CTTAAGATGTAATTAATGTGTTCAGTATTTTCTGTTGCACATTTGACATATTAATGCGGACGTCAAACTGGACGTTTTGGACCAATCCGCTTTCCATACGTTCCTCTATTCTTCAAGCATACACACTTTAGGCAATAAAGTGTCTTTAGAAACAAAGTCATGTTTGACTAATGAATTGTCTCACTGGATCAAAGTGTTGTTGACTGAGGAAATGTGATCATGTGATCACGTGTTAGGCCTTTTCTGGACTCTAATTCCAAGGGTTTTGCCAGACTTATCCCAGAATAGATGAGAACATAAATGTAAATTTTAGTGTGTGAATTGTAAAGATGTGTTTTCAGTTCTCTGTTAGAAGACAAAGCCTGTGTAAATATAATTTCTTAAGAGTCAAATATTTATTTTTCATGCTCAGGT
>NW_019461331.1:0-525 GCF_002814215.2 Seriola lalandi dorsalis
GCCTCTTCTTCTGCATCTGGCCTCATCAATCAACAACCACATTACAGTTACACCTTGAGGTATTATCCCTCACATGACAGATATTGTCTATACTGTGATCTTTTGCACATCCCCTAATCAATACCTTTTGCACATCTTGCCCAGCAGGAGTTTTGTCATTCTAAAACACTTTTGTACATAGTTGTCTAGTATTGTTTTCATTGTTTTATTTTTTTTTATATGTATCTGTATATTTATATTTGAATGTTGCAGTATTTTACTTTAGTTTTTTTTCCCCTGCAGTATGCTGTTGCATTCATAAATCTGCAAGTGTTTGACACTGAGATTACAAGAAGAAATTAAATCTTATTTTAACACCTGAATTTAAAATCTACTTATAACCTCAGTGTCACACACTTGCAGGAATTTTGAGCACCATGTTTTACAGTTTTGTGCTTTGCATGTGTTCAGATATTGACGGAAGCTCTTCCTCTTTCAGTGTCTTTGTATCGCCTCACCACTAATGTTTTTTTTATATAGAAGTCT
>NW_019461332.1:0-466 GCF_002814215.2 Seriola lalandi dorsalis
CTGGTTCCCTCCTCCAGCTCTCCTTCTCCACACCAGGCCGCCGACCAGCTCCCCAGCCTGTCTCCACACTCCAGAGAGCCATATATTCCTATACCCGCTAGGTACTCAGGGGACTTAGGTACATGTGCTCAATTTCTCCACCAGTGTTCTTTGGTTTTTAGTCAACAGCCTAACACCTATGCCACACATCAGGCTAGGGTAGCCTTTGTTATGAGCCTCCTCACGGGACAGGCAGCTGCCTGGTCTCTAGCCGTCTGTAGTCAACAGTAAGACTTAATCACCAATCATCACTTGTTCACAGAAGAGATGAGGCGAGTTTTTGATCACCCCATTAAGGGCCGACAGGCAGTTAATCAACTCCTAGACCTCAGACAGGACAGCCTTTCAGTTTCGCAGTACGCCATTAAAGGGCTGCCCTTTGTCACTGGTTCTGTTCATAACTTTTATGGACAGAATTTTTAGGCGT
>NW_019461334.1:0-490 GCF_002814215.2 Seriola lalandi dorsalis
GAATAATTTAAATCTAGAGTTTACTTATAAATTCGCACATCCATCTTCCACCATGACCACAAAACATTAAGTGAAATAACATCGAAAACTACTTGCACTAATAATGGCAGAGAGGAGTAATAGGAGTGTTGATTTCATATTACATCCTTCAAACCTGGAATTAATCATGATTAATTGATCAAACAACAATATAAACATTTCCCAAAGCTAATAGTCTATACATATGGATTACACAGCAGTTCTTCAACTGTAATAATAATAATAATATGGACATTCTGGATGTCATGTAGTGTGTGTTACCTTGTGTGAAGGATGCTGACAGTATGGTCACATGAAGGACATTGTCTTAAAATCTACATGTTACATTTCAAACATTCTATGGGATAGAAGTTTGGGATTAAATTATTGCATAGGAACATCTCATGAGTTACAGAACAGTTAGATATTTAATTTTACATATTTCCTCAGATCTGTGTCTGTGAAGAGAGTT
>NW_019461335.1:0-518 GCF_002814215.2 Seriola lalandi dorsalis
GGCCCAGGTGATCTCTGGGAAGTGAAGTACAGAAATGCCACAGCAATGAGCTCAGAGTAAAAGATGGGAACTTGTTGAAGCAAGTAAATAAATAATCACCATCTTTTTGGCTGTGTCCAAATCCCAATATATATACCATATAGTGTGTTCACCAGGTTATACTATCTGAATGTACAGTGAGAATTATTATACCCTACCCTATATAGTGGACTCAAAGTTTCCCACAATGCATCGTGAAAAGTAGAGCACAACCGATGGTCACTAACCAAGCAATATATACCATCATACCATACCCAGTCTGTTAGGCTAGGAAACCACACCTCCTCTACCCTCACCCTGAACACCGGCGTCCCTCAAGGCTGCGTGCTGAGTCCTCTCCTCTACTCCCTCTTCACCTACGACTGCACACCTGTACATGGTTCCAACTCCATCGTCAAGTTTGCAGACGACACAACGGTGATTGGCCTCATCAGAAACAACGATGAGTCAGCGTACAGAGAAGAGGTCCAGCATCTGGC
>NW_019461336.1:0-466 GCF_002814215.2 Seriola lalandi dorsalis
AGAGAGAGAGAGAGAGAGAGAGAGAGAGAGAGAGAGAGAGAGAGAGAGCGCAAGTTGCAACTGTTTCTACATGTCTCCCCCTGCTGATTTTGAGTGATAATTGTGAATGCTCTGACTATTAAATGTAAATAATAAATGTTTTTTGTATGTGAGGACAGTTTTTTTTTTTTACTTTTTATGGGCCCTGCCAATGTCTTTACCATGCCTCTCTGTGTGCCTGACACCCCCCACCCCCCTCAAAATGGTGAAATATGCGACTGTGTTGACATCACTGATCTTTTTCTGTTAATGTGGAAAGAGTAAAGGAGATACTCTTGTGCATTCATTTGTGAGTAAATATTTTCTCTTCTGACAGTGAACAAGAGGAGACAGAGGTTCGAGATCACTGACTGTCATCTCTGTGACCTACTTCCAAACTCCACAGACTTACTCCTGAACTGACAGCTATTCTTTTGTCAAAGCCCTG
>NW_019461337.1:0-446 GCF_002814215.2 Seriola lalandi dorsalis
CAGCTGATCGCTGTCTTAGAGGCTGAAGGTTCGGGTGCACCACAGAACAACAACAACAACAACAACAACAACAACAACAACAGCAACATGTCAGATACAATCAGAGAGCAGCCTCCAGCACATTTTCTGAATCAAATGTATGAATAAATCAAGTACTGTACAAAAATGCTTGTGTATCATTATAAAAGATGAATGAAAAGAGGAGAGTAGATTCACTCTTCTGCAGCCAAGAGGTCAACTCTCACCAGAGGGAGGGAGTTCTAAAGCACTGACGACTGACGATCTGCTACAAACTGTGAGTGCGATATTTACTTTCTGCTCACGACCTAGTGCAAAATCAACAATGTGTTTCTCCAACTATCAATCTTATAGTCCTGACAGTAGACAAATCCAGGGAATGATGGGTAAAACCGGAAACTGTCACAGGGTCCAGATCCTCCGCTGGG
>NW_019461338.1:0-874 GCF_002814215.2 Seriola lalandi dorsalis
TCCATTGAGGGTCGGGAAATGCACGGGCCTTCCCCCTGGTACCCATCCCTCCCCGGTCCCAAGAAGACCAACTTCGGTCTTGGGGTCGATGGTCCCAGTTTCGCCCACGGAAGCGACCCCTTCTCCCACGGCGAACCACTTGCCACCCATCATCCTCCTCGGCATATGCCATTAGGAATGATGGGGGGGTGTCTTTTTAAATTTTCTATAAATGTAAATAAAATTTTTATAAAATAAAAAAAATAAAAATAAAAAAAATAAACTAAAAAAACTCCCTTAAAAATTAAACTATATTTTTATATTATATTAATAAACTAAAAATGTGCCCTCTCGCGACGTTTCGGCACTGTATGTGCCTTCTTCAGGCAGGGCAATGAAAATAAAAGGCAATTGCAACCATGCACTAAAAGCAGCTGTCTGCAACAAAGCCTCAGCTCAGAATGAGCCCTCAATGTGTTTTCACCCTTTTTATACTCGCCCGTCGTCTTTTTAAATTTTTATCGTCTAAATTTAGTTTTTTGAAATAAATCGAATTAACCCCTTAAATCCTGATAGTTTTTTAATGTAATCCCCATATAATGAATTTAGCTCTATATTTTAACCCTTTAAATGAATTTTAATGAATTAAATAATAACAAATAATCATGTATATATTTTAACAGTATTTATATGTTTTTAAACAGTTTTTATAATTAAATTTAGGTTTAAAACAGGGGTTTTTTAATTTTTAGATAAAACCAAATGGTTAGGGTTAGGATTTAGGCAAGTTAGGGTTAAAAACTTAGTTAATTTAGGAATCCAATTAAAATGGTTAGGTTTAGGTGTTAATTAGGTTTAGGCATCCAATTACAATGGTTAGGGTTAGGGTTGGGTT
>NW_019461339.1:0-562 GCF_002814215.2 Seriola lalandi dorsalis
TATAGGTCTTTTTGAATTTATAGCATCCATATGTTGGGGGATTTCACAGTAAATGGATGTGTGGAGGACTCTGCGTGTGTATGCATATGTGTGTGTGTGTGTGTATTGCAGAGGTTAAGTGGTGTGGTTCTGGTCTCTCAGGCAGCAGCCTTTTAACACGGGTCATGTCTTTTTCTTTACTGCTAGGGAACCACATAAGGCACGCACACACTCACACATCACACACACATCACACACCCACACATCACACACACACACACCACACACCCACACCCACACATCACACACACATCACACACACCCACACACACACACACACAGCTCTGAACCTATAGCAACTATGAGATCACATCAAGAGCTGCTGTGCTGATGGTAAATGTTTGACTGACAGCTTGAAATATGAAGCAGAGGATGTATCCCAATCACCCATGGGTGCTGCTGCGGCAACCAACCACTCCTTCGTACACTTCTAATGAGGCGTATCCCAGCGTATTTCCTGATGACATCATGAGGAAGGGGCGGTATAGATGTCTCAAACCGAGGCAGGCACGCCTCTTGTGTA
>NW_019461340.1:0-424 GCF_002814215.2 Seriola lalandi dorsalis
TCGGGGCTAGCTGGTTAGCATGCTAACTTCAGAAGATATTCTACAATACATAGACATCTTTAACATCAAAACTTTAATTTCTTGTTGATGATCTTAGTTAACATTTTTTTAACGTTTTAAACCAAGGTACTTACATATTGCCCCTACAAGTTGGCAGAGTGTTAAAATGAACACACACACACACACACACATCTTTAAAGAACAACACAAAATAACTGCTGCTCTGATATAAGTATTTTCTCTGTTTCGGTCCCTTTCGTCATCTCTTTGTTTTTATCTTCCTCATCTCTACAGCCCATAATAGCTTTTCTCATTTGCCCTCATCTGACCTCTCTTGACCCCTTTTCTCCATCCCATCCCTCCTCCTTGCTGTCCAAGAGCTTCTTTTCTTCCACTCTTTCTCATTCCTTCCCACTCCTAGCCC
>NW_019461341.1:0-526 GCF_002814215.2 Seriola lalandi dorsalis
GACTTCTCCCATTTCCTCTCCTCGCTTGTCGCTGGACTGGCCGGCTTCGAACCACTCGCAGGGTCAAAGGTCGCAACCGCAATCCCCCAGGCAGTCCTTTGAATCCTCGTCCAGTTTCCCCCCGGTGTAACCTACAAACCTCTTGATCAATAAGAAGTTATTTATGAATCATGACTGTAATCTGTGTTCCAGCAGCGGGTGAAAAGTTTCAGAGTTCACCGTTATCTGGAGCCGTAAAGAAGATAACTGCAACTTCAACATGGACTGCTGACACACACACACACACACACATATGTAAGGGCTGCGGCAAAGTGTGTCAGTGTGTGTGTGTGTGTGTGCGCGCCCTCCTCCCTTGTTGTAAATCCCCCCCCATCCGTCACATTAGCCTAATGAAAAGTAATAAGAGCGCTCCAAATGATCTACTCCCTGAGGTTGCCTCGGAGCTGTGTGAAATAAGATAACATTAACCTGAGTTATATAGCCTGCCAACGGGAAGCGCCATAACAAGACACACACACACACACAC
>NW_019461342.1:0-513 GCF_002814215.2 Seriola lalandi dorsalis
CCATCTTTTATCACATATGGTTTCTCTAAGCTATAAATGACCTGTGACAGCCTGGAGATTAGAGGAAAGCCTTGTAGCCAGCGAGCTGCTGGTGTGAAACCTGGGACCACATGTTAAAATCAAAAGGACGGTGGAGCTCAGTTGACATTGCTAAATCACTGAAAAAGTGCTTCTGTCTCGCTCACACACACACACACACACACACACACACACACAGACACAGTAACACACACACACACACACGCACACGCACATACACACACCGTGGTCTCACTTGGTGATAGTGGTCAGGGTTCAGTGCTCATTTCACACCCATCAAAGTTCCATTTTAGCAGCCCTGATATCTCACCCATCCCAGCCTCCTCTATTATGAAATGGTGATACTACTCACAGTATTAGTCTTATCTGTCTTTATCCACATTTGAAGAGCCACTAAATAAAGAGAAAAGGCATTTATTTTGGGATTATTAGCGTGGAATCCATGCATAGATCAACATATCAAAGAAGAGATTA
>NW_019461343.1:0-466 GCF_002814215.2 Seriola lalandi dorsalis
CCTCTCTTGACGGCAATGAACAGGAGAAGTCCAAGCTAATAAAGAAAACTGGTAATTACTTGGGAGTAGCGTCAACCAATAGGAGGATGTAGCGGAGAAGCGGAGGCAGCATGCAGCAGCCTGAGGCCTTCCACTGCTTTCTCCATCAGTATGTGAAATACTGTATGTGTGTGTGTGATGAGAGTGTAAGCATGTTATGCGTTTAAACGTCAACGGAGAGCTTCGCATGCTCTTGTTCATTCTCACATGTATACATACGTGAGCTCAGGCCCTTCTGCGTTTGTGTTTGTCCTTGACGACAACTCGGCTCACGCACAAGCCCACATACACAGAGTACAGTAGCGCTGGCTCGGGGCATCTTTATCTTATTGTGTGTTGGTTTATTTATAGTGGGGCAGTCATTGAGCCAGATGTGTACCTTCACTGCACTGCTCTATCCTCCAGCATGGGGCACACGAACACATGC
>NW_019461344.1:0-447 GCF_002814215.2 Seriola lalandi dorsalis
AAAGCAGAAAATGTGTTTGTACATTTGGTTCCTTTGTTTAAGGCATGATTTCAAAAGTTAAGGTTTTAACGCTTTAGTCTAAGCATTCACTTTTAGTGTGTAAGCAATCACAAAAAACTGTAATAGCTGAGATGTGGGAACAAGGTTGTCAGACTTTAGAGTGATACCAATCTGTGTGTTGTCAACATCCATCACACTGTAGCTGTGCACACAGTTTCCCTGTGCAGCGAGAAATACTTTTGTACAGACAAACTTAAATATATAAAAACATATAAAACTTAATTATCCTGGGGCGTCGTGTGGCGTAGTGGTCTAAGCAGGCGCCCCATGTGTAGAGGCTACAGTCCTCGCTGCAGCTGGCCCCGGTTCGAGTCCCGCATCGGACGGCCTTTACTGCATGTCATTCCCCCTCTCTGCCTCCTCATTTCCTGTCTCTCTCCACTATCC
>NW_019461345.1:0-422 GCF_002814215.2 Seriola lalandi dorsalis
ATTTCAGAATAAAGGTCGTAGTGTCGGCTACAACCAACAGCAGCTATAAACAGTGAACATTAGCTTGGTCATGCAGCAGAATATGAAGTGATTTGGTGAAAGAGTGAACAATAATGTGGAAACAGTGGAGACCTCTGCTGGTCACTTTAGACAACACTAGCTGGGAGGGACCACACAGTGTGTTTACATGTTAATTAATGAGGCTGTTAATTCATGATACACAAGTAAATAATACATCACACACTTCAGATGAAATATTTTTCATGTCTTCAAAAAAAACATCTTTATCTCTCTGTGCATAATGTTATACTATATAGAATGGCCACTCTTAGCTTTCAGTTTGAAATATTTACCTTTTCTTCCTCCTGACCACCTTTCTTCATTCTCCAATTCAACAAGGAAAAATGAAAAAAAAAAAAAAA
>NW_019461346.1:0-466 GCF_002814215.2 Seriola lalandi dorsalis
CGTTTTGTGTTTGCGTGTGTGGGAGGTGGCGGTGATGTGTGTCGTTCTGCAGCCTGGGTGAGGGAGAGGCGGGTGAAATAATCGGGGGAGGGGTTGGGGTGGGGTGAAACACTGTAAAAGTGTCATAGCAACTTAACCTTCAAAAACAATGCCCACCAGGGTGGAGTGGGAGGTGTTCTTGGCCATTAGAAAAGAAAGAGGGAGAGGAGGACAAGTGTATGAGAGAGAGAGACAGAGAGAGAGAGAGAGAAAGAGAAAGAGAAAGAGAGAGAGAATGATTGATGTGTAGAAGAAAAAACAGAAGAACTCGTTAGGGGAGGTAGGAAGATACAGATGCCTGTAATACAAATGTCTGTGGGGAGAGAAGGGGCTGTTAAGGAGGGCGAAAGACAGAGACAGCAAATGAGAGTAGGAGAGGAGAAGCAGCTAAGGCAGTTTGGACGGGCTTAAAGAGGAACTCCAGGTC
>NW_019461347.1:0-553 GCF_002814215.2 Seriola lalandi dorsalis
ATTTATTTATTCATGCATTTATACATTTATTTATTTACATTTAGGGTTTATTGATACATTTCTATATTTATTTATTCATGCATTCCTATGTTTGTATGTTAATTAGGAAGGCGGTCCTACTTCAGTCTAAAGCCAGATCATTTATCACGTGTGATTGATAGAATGGATTTACTAATAATAGAAAGAAACAAATAAATGTTGAAATAAATAAATAAATAATGCAAATTAAATACATTTTAGTATGAAAAGGACTATTTCTTTATTTTATCATATTTATTTGATTTTTTTTTATTCATGCATTTCTACATTCATTTATTTACATTTAGGGTAACTGTTAATTGATATATTTCTACATCTATTTATGCATTTATTTTTCTATTTCTATATTTATTTATTTATTTATTTCTATATTCATTTATTTTTTGTGTTTCTATGCTCATATGTTAAATAAATAAATGTTTAAATGAATGAATAAATAAATAAATCAATACATTTTCATTACCAAAATGTATTTATTTTGCCTTTGATTATGTGTTTAATTATTCATTTATTT
>NW_019461348.1:0-502 GCF_002814215.2 Seriola lalandi dorsalis
GGTGACTGCTTTGTTGTGACATCACAAAGTTCCAGAAGTCCTGACAGCTGGTTTTAAGGCTCAGTTTCTGAATACAGGCTGTGTGCATTTCTCTGTGGACTGAGGCTTTGATACTTTCACAGTATTAATATAGAAGCTAGAGCTGATCTATAATCACACTACACATGGACAGAGACCTTTAGGGACCTTTAAAATGTTTGCATAGGTCATGTTAATTACCTTCTAATAGTCTACAGTAGTAAAAGTCCTCAGTCTGTTTATCTGCTGGGACTCTGGACTAAAGATCTTGTTCCCTCAGTCTTGTGTTTGTACTCACTGGTGGTGATGGAGGGAGCAGCCGGGTGGAGGCCGCTGAGCAAGGCAGTCCATCCCAGAACCAGCTGAGTCAGCATCTCCTCTCTTCCTGCAACAGCTACATGTTAACGGTCTAAAAACAAAAAGTGCATGCAGTCCAGACTGTAAGTGTTAGGACAGTTACGTTTGTTCTTCAGGCTTCAGGATT
>NW_019461349.1:0-447 GCF_002814215.2 Seriola lalandi dorsalis
ATCCTTCATGGAAATAAATGAGTCTGAATACATCTCCATCTCGTCTCTGGGAGACAGGGAAGACAGTTTTAGGGGGTAAAAATATATTTTATTCATCCTATAATAAAAAAAGGGACATATTATAGTTGCTGACAAATACTGTATGTTAATAAACACAAAATGTCCTTGTAGCTGTTTAGATGAGATAAAATGACACTTTATTAATCCTAAAGGGAAATTGTGTTGCAGCAGCTTCCATTCAAGATAAAAAGATACCAATATAGAAATAAGAAAATAAGATTAAACAGAAAAATGATAATGTTTAATTAATAATAAGATAGAGATAAAATTGAAATGTATTTACAATTTGAATATAAACAGAGAGTGTATATGGTGTGTGTGTGTGTGTGTGTGTTATATGTGTACAAGTACAATATAAATACTACATTTGAGTGCATTATAATCCAT
>NW_019461350.1:0-511 GCF_002814215.2 Seriola lalandi dorsalis
CTGACGCGAGTGTGGCTTCGATTGAGTCTGGTTTTGTGTGAGCTGAGCTTCTTCAGAGATGGGTGGTAAACATACATGCGTTTTTGTGTCTCCAGGTTCCTGTTTGTCCTTGTTGCTTTCTTCCAGATCAAACTTGCTTTTCCTATTTACAGTTTTGATATCTGCATCTATTTCCACAAGAAGTTTACGCAATTGTCTGCTTATACTTGCGATTTCAGCAGGAGTGTTTAGTGGAATAGAAGGAGGTGCAGTTGCCTTTTAAATTCTCTCAAAGAGGTCTTTGTAGTCAGGTGTTGGTGAGGATGATGATGGTGGAGTTTTCAAGGAATGGCAAAGGAATAATTAATGTCTCTTCTGAGCGCGTGCGGTCTTCCTGTTCCTGGTCAGCATCGTCAGGGCTGAGTTTTGGAACATCCCATCGATCTCCCCCAAAGAGGCCTTTGTAGCAGCCTGTGTTTGTCCATAGCCGGACATTGTTGTCCAAACCTGCGGTAATTATATGATTACAAGT
>NW_019461351.1:0-563 GCF_002814215.2 Seriola lalandi dorsalis
TAATATTTTAATATTACAATTCAAAAGCGAGCCAACTAATTTTCAGTCAGGATTTAGAGTACATCATAGGATAAAAACAGCTCACCAATGATCTCCTCATGGCCTCAGACACTGGACTTCTCTCTATACTTTTCATTTGATACCATCGATCACATGATCTTATTACGGAGACTAGAACATGTCATTGGCATTAAAGGAACCAGACAGTCAGACTTGTTAGATAGATTCCAGTTTGTTCATGTTAATAATGACTCTTCTATGCACACAAGAGTTTGTCATGGAGTTCCACAAGGTTCTGTGCTCGGACCGATATTTTTCACCTTATGTCTGCTTCCTTCAGGGAATACTATCAGGAAGCACCAGATACATTTCCATTCTTACGCAGAAGAAACCCAGCTGTACTTATCTATGAAGCCATACTAACCAGTTGGTCAAACTTCAGGCGTGTCTTAAAGACATAAAACATTTTTACTTCTTAACTCAGACAAAACTGGCATTATTGTACTTGGCCCAAGCACCTCAGAGACACACTATCTGATAATATACTTGCTCTGAATGGCATT
>NW_019461352.1:0-391 GCF_002814215.2 Seriola lalandi dorsalis
AAGGTACAGTCACTAAACCTCGCAGGTATGCGGTTGAGATCAAAATGAAGGCTGAGTTCGAAGATGGGTGTGGTGTTTTGATACTAGTACAAATAAAATACCAGAGTCCCAGTGTTAAGTCTGATCAGTGAAAAAATAAACAGGATTAATGTTGCTCTTGACCGTTCTTACCTATTGGTCTGGACAGTTTTCAGTATTTGTTGCTAAAACACATTTGGAAACTGGTGAAATCCAATATCCAGCCCAGGGAGCACATACTCAATATATATACATATACATATACACTCAGTATAACATGGAGTACAAGACCTATAAGCAGAAGGCCTGTCTCATTGCATGTCCTTCTGCCAAGGAACATTGAGTCATAAACACTGATATACACATGGAAATC
>NW_019461353.1:0-573 GCF_002814215.2 Seriola lalandi dorsalis
GGAGAAAAATTGTGCTTATAAATAAGTGCTTGCTTATGGAAATTGGAGCGAGAGACTGGAATCCGAGACCATGTGACCTGATCTGATGGGAACTGATCACTGGAGAAAACAGCGAATCATCGAGCGGAAACAGCGGCAGGACCGGAAGTAAGGGCAGGGGAAGAGAATAAAAAGCGAACCTGTGGAGCTGCGGTTTTTTGTGATGTTTGTGAGTTTAGACGGACAGACAGACAGGCAGATGATCAGACAGACAGATAGACAGACAGACAGGCAGACAGACGGGTAGATGGCGGATTAAACCCAGTCTCTGTCGCGTTTGACCCGGGTCTCGATCTGAACGGTGGGACACAGCCGGAGAAGCGATCCCGCCGCACAGCCTGCTGGGTAATATGTTAACGACAGAGCTGCGTTGATTGGTGCTCCGCGGCGCGTGCAGGCAGAGAGTAGAGACACAGTAGACACAAATAAAGACAAACTGGTGGAATACCGAAGGAGGACGCACACGAGAGGAGACGGAAACTGCCGAAGGTTCACAGGTACTGTAGTACTTCAGTGTAGTACTGTTACTGCTCA
>NW_019461354.1:0-410 GCF_002814215.2 Seriola lalandi dorsalis
GACAGAACTCTCTGACGAGGAGCGCCCCTCTCAACAGTGACTCCCAGGGTCGCTTCGGCAACCGCTTCCTGTCCAGCTACGACCACCGCTTTGTAATCAAAACTGTGTCCAGTGAGGACATTGCTGAGATGCACAACATCCTAAAGAAATATCACCAGGTACAGACCCTCCCACACACTTTTGACTCAGTACTTCACTATCATTAATGTGGCTACATGTTGAGAATGAGTGCACTGCAGGTGTTTTCATGTCTAAGTGTTCACTGTTTACATTGAGTTTAAGAGAGAAATGTATGAGCATCAGTCTGTGAAAATAATTAGAAATATCGTCACCTTCCTAAAATAATGGCCTAAGTCATGTTTTGACAAAAATGTTTTTTTTGCCTAAATCACCCCCTCATGATGCTGGCC
>NW_019461355.1:0-512 GCF_002814215.2 Seriola lalandi dorsalis
ATGATGATTTCAGGCATCTGGCCTACACAACTGAATAATAATGTCTCCTTTCGCTGGTCCAAACAAGGATTTACATATCTGGGAATAATTATTACACCTAACCCCACCCAACAGTTTGAGGCAAATTATAACAAATTAATTAAACAAATAAAAAATGATGTGACACGTTGGGAAGTTTTGCCCCTGTCTCTATTCGGAAGAGTAGAGACGGTAAAAATGAACCTACTACCGAGACTGCACTTTTTGTTTCAATCCCTCCCTATTAGAATACCTGTTTCCACCTTTAAAATGTTAGATAAACTAATCTTAACATTTATATGGCAAAAGAAGAGACCGAGGGTAAGATTAAAATCCCTCTATCTACCCAAAGACATGGGAGGTTTAGGTTTACCAAACCTCAAAAGTTATTACTGGGCTGCACAAATAAATGCTATAGTGGCATGGATAAGAAATGATCGGGAGGCAATATGGACTAAAATAGAGCAAGATTCTGTAAGGGGCGTCTCCTTAGC
>NW_019461356.1:0-529 GCF_002814215.2 Seriola lalandi dorsalis
CTCACACTCACTCACACTCACTCACACACACTCACACTCACTCACACACACTCACACACTCACTCACACTCACTCACACTCACACACACTCACACTCACACACACTCACACTCACTCACACACTCACTCACACTCACACACTCACTCACACTCACTCACACTCACTCACACTCACACTCACACACACTCACACTCACACACACTCACTCACCCTCTCACACACACTCACACACACTCACTCACACTCACTCACACACTCACTCACACTCACACACTCACTCACACACTCACACTCACACACACTCACACACACTCACACACACTCACACTCACACACACTCACACTCACACACTCACTCACACTCACTCACACTCACACACACTCACACTCACACTCACTCACTCACACACACACACACACACTCACACACACACTCACTCACACACACTCACACACACTCACACTCACTCTCACACTCACACACACTCACACTCACTCACACTCACACTCACTCTCACTCACTCACTC
>NW_019461357.1:0-419 GCF_002814215.2 Seriola lalandi dorsalis
GAGCAGTGAGAGGAGCAGGAGTAGTGAGAGGAGCAGGAGCAGTGAGAGGAGCAGGTGCAGTGAGAGGAGCAGGAGCAGTGAGAGGAGCAGGAGCAGTGAGAAGAGCAGGAGCAGTGAGAGGAGCAGGTGCAGTGAGAGGAGCAGGAGCAGTGAGAAGAGCAGGAGCAGTGAGAGGAGCAGGAGCAGTGAGAGGTGCAGGAGCAGTGAGAGGTGCAGGAGCAGTGAGAGGAGCAGGGCCAGGGAGAAGAGCAGGCCCAAGGAGAGGGCATGGTAAAGGTGTAAGAATGCATGGTGGTGGCATTCCAAGGGCTGCAAGAACAGTAGTCAGTGATGAAATTCGTGCCATTATCATTGACCATGTAATCAACCACGGTCTTTCACTAAGAGAGGCTGGTGAAAGAGGGCAGCCCAATTTGAGG
>NW_019461358.1:0-572 GCF_002814215.2 Seriola lalandi dorsalis
TGGCAATGAGCCACTTTGATGTCACAGTCAGAGTTGAGGATTGGATTTTGGTGTTAAACTGAGAGAGAGAAATGTGCCACCATCACAACTCATTTTTTTGGACTGCCTGTTCCCAAATGAGGACAGAAAAACAATTTACATATGTACCGTAAATGAATATAAATTTTAAATTAAAGTTTGTTTATAGCCTTGAATAAGGATTACAGGCCTGAACCGTGGGTCCAAGAAGTGGGACTTTAAATGTGTTGTTGTCCCGCTTTATGTTGTGTTTTCATTGTCTTAGTTTTTCTGTGTTATTTGGCTGTTGGCCGTTGTCACTGATGGGGAGCCCACATGTTGCTCTGGAGGTAATGAACTAAAACTTGAGAGTCTAATAGAAAACTCATAGAAGCATGCGAGTGCTACGGTGAGAAAAAACAGCTTTTCACCGACTCCACCAGCACGCTATTACAGATCCAACCAATGCACAGTTTACGGCTTTGCTTTACAGGATTTCTACGTAATGCAGTCGTTAAAATTCAAACATTTCATACTTTCTGCCTTTTGAAGCCGCCAACGTGTGAAATTACTCA
>NW_019461359.1:0-544 GCF_002814215.2 Seriola lalandi dorsalis
TGAAATAAATGAGATGTTTACACAGTGTGTTCCTCTAGCTTCAGTAATTCAGTCCAATCTGTCACTCAGGATTACTTTCATTATACTTTCATTAAAAATTAAATGTTTTCATGGCGTTTATTTTCCTTATTCTTTTCTGTTCCAATCAGCTCCACTGCAGCTGCTGCCATATGAAAACTAAACCTTAGTTGTTTTCAGTTTAACTTTCACTTTGTGAGCAGTTTGAGAACTTCATCATAACATGGTTTCATCCATCTCTCCTCTCTTCTGAAGTCATTATTCAGCTTCCTGGTTTGAATCTCTACAAGCTCTTCTGTCCAGCTGAGATGTTTAGCCGTCGAATGTATGGGGCTTATGGGAAATTGAGTTTGTTAAAGGATGTTAAACAACATAAATATTGAATAAAGAATGAAATTAGATTGTTGTTTTAAACATATGAAGCGAGTTACTCGTTTGTTCCCAGCCGCGACTTTTAGTTACAAAAGTCAACAGGACTTTGAATGGGACTTTTTTACTTCCTGCGCCTGGAAGTGCCGGTTTCACT
>NW_019461360.1:0-422 GCF_002814215.2 Seriola lalandi dorsalis
GTGTGAACATACGAGTACCTGATTAACTGTATGACTGACCACAACCTAAGCAAACATTACAACAACAAGACATTAATCAACATGTACATTAACAAAGTTAGGACTTCTGCTGCTTAGCTGTGCTATGCTGTGCTAGGGGAGGTTAGGCAGTCAGTTAACGTTACCCAGTCCTTGGAACAAAACAAACAGGTCCTGGGTCCAGTCGCTTGGATCAGCTGGCTGACCTTGTGTTGTAGCTGCTGATTCTGAAGAGAACTTGGTTCACTCTCAGTTAATCCGAAGCAGGTCGCTACTGTTGAGGAGAAGAGTGTTTGCAGGCTGGCAAGAGAGCTGGTTTCTCAGGTAGCCCTGGGGGGTCACATGTCACACACTGACCAACACTGACTGGTCAGTAAGGTCCCTGGTGCGTCGCCCCCAGGTGT
>NW_019461361.1:0-408 GCF_002814215.2 Seriola lalandi dorsalis
TTTTTAGTTTTAAGCATTAATGGTCCTATATTTTGAAAATGAAATGTCTTATCAGTACAACTTTCTGGTAAGACACCGTTAATAAAAGGTCCAAAAGCTGTAATTATTCATTTAAGATTTATACATTATTTATAAATGCTTTTTAGTTCCTTTCAAGAGGAACTTTTAGGTTATCCTTCAGCAGATATTTGACCTGTCCTGTAGCTCTTTAGTTTGTTAGGGTGTCCACTCCTATGTTTGACCACTGATCCTGATTTTCCACAACCTGGCAACCCAAATTATGTTCTTATTAATGGTCCCATATAGTCTAAAGGTAGATGTCCATGTGTTGTTTGATTATAGATCAGGTCTAGATTCTATATTAATACTGTGAAAGTATCAAAGCCTCAGTCCACAGAGAAATGCACA
>NW_019461362.1:0-574 GCF_002814215.2 Seriola lalandi dorsalis
AGCTAAACCTGTTTGGTTGAGCAGTTGATTGTGTTTTCACTGACAGTATTCCCTGTAGCCTGTGGATGTTGACGGACGAATTTCTAAAAATGGAAGGATTGTTTTTCTTAAAAAGTGAAAGAACTGACTCTAAAGATATTTTTACGTCTCTATTTGGCCCAGAAAATGTTTTGAAAGTTCAAAGATTTCCTGCTTTCTGGTGAATTTTTATGCATCAATTTATGATGGAAATGTCTATTCATACCATACCCAGACTGGTGTGTGTGTGTGTGTGTGTGTGTGTGTGTGTGTGGTTGTATGATTTCACAATTCATATTAATATTTTGGGGTTTAAAAAGACCCAGTCCTGCAGAAAAAAGACCCACACCTCCTCTGCTTTTGTTCTTGTTTGGTTTGGCGTGGTCCGTCTTTTTTAACAGAAACACTAGGGAGTGTTGAAGTCAGAAATTTACAAATTCATGTGCACACAGTGAATTTATATATAAGTGTAAGTGTGATGAGATTTTGTAGTGCTTGCATTTGATCGAACCAATCAAACTGTTTCTGGAAACTAACAAACTAAGACAGAAGACAG
>NW_019461363.1:0-537 GCF_002814215.2 Seriola lalandi dorsalis
ACATCTGAACATTTAAGAGCCCGTTTGTAGTTGTTCAACTCAGCATAATCATTTGGGCAGGATCTAATTTATTTGAACCACAACACTCAGAGATGGACAGAAGACATAATAGATCAGAAGTAACTTCAAATTTGAGTTCAAGCCTTTTTTAAATACACTCACCAAGCACTTTATCAGGGACACCTGTACACCCTGTTTACTCATGGGGATATGTCTAATCAAGTGGCATCAGTGCAATTATGCCGATACAGGTCAGGAGCTTCAGAATGGGGCACAAATGTGATCTCAGTGACTTTGGCTGTGGCATGATAGTTGGGTGGTTTTAGTATTTGTGAGACAGCTGATCTCCTGGTATTTTCACAAACAACAGTCTCCAGAGTTTTTACTGAGAATAGTGTGAAAAACAACAACAAAAAAAAAACATCCAGTATGCGTCAGTTCTGCAGACAGAAACACCTTGTTGATGCAAGAGGTCAGAGGAGAATGGTCAGACTGGTTGGAGTTGACAGAAATGCTACAGCAATTCAGATGACCACT
>NW_019461364.1:0-545 GCF_002814215.2 Seriola lalandi dorsalis
TGTGACAAACACTGCTGTTCATCCTTCCTGGTTAAAGGCTGGAGGAAAGACTGTGAACGTCTGATGCACATAGATGGTTAATGGGACTTCACAGACAGGCCGATATACCAGCCAGTATTAGCCTATTGCAGATCAGTGTTACCAGATAAGTAACACGTCGCTGCAAAGATATGTTTATGGTAGTTTAGAAACAGCAACTGCATTATATAGTTTGTACACCAGAGAGCACTGATAAGGTTATTCATACACTCTACATGTCATGTCCAGCTCTGTATCCTCGGTCATGTTCTGATGTTTGGTTAAGTCTTGTCTTTTCTAACTCAACTTCTGCAAACATCTTTATCAGTGACAGCACGTGCTCGGCGAATACTCACAACACACAACACAAGTGTTCCCGATGGACAGCCTTCCAAATGTTCAAAATGTCCACTCGGACTCAAGGATGAACTGATTCGATTTTGGTGGTCAAAGGTCAAAGGTCAGTGTCACGGTGATCTCATGTTCTTGAATGCAGTATAGGAGGAAACACCCAGAGGGAATTTTGG
>NW_019461365.1:0-436 GCF_002814215.2 Seriola lalandi dorsalis
TGTGTGTGTGTGTGTGTGTGTGTGTGTGTGTGTGTGTGTGTGTGTTGTTTATGTTAGGCAGTGGTTACAGTTTCTGCACAGACAGAATAAAATGGAAACAGGGAGGTGGAGTCGGATCTCGAGTCACTTGAAACACATTTGATATACATTCTGATATCAGGTGTGAACTGAAGCTTGAGCTGAACACATGAGGCACATGACACACATGACACACATGACACACATGACCTGTGTGTGTGTGTGTGTGTGTGTGAGAAATGCATGCCTATACCCGTGCTGTTGCTACTAGCTGTCCCTCAAGTTTATCAATGGATATTTTTTTCTGTTCTGCAACATGCTTCACTGATGTCAGCAGTGACGTCAAATCATGCCATGTGCAGTGTGTGTGTGTGTATGTGTGTGTGTGTGTGTGTGTCTGTGTGTGTGTGTGTGTGTG
>NW_019461366.1:0-540 GCF_002814215.2 Seriola lalandi dorsalis
TACTGCGGCTGCTTCACACTTTACCGAACTACACTGAAGCCTGAAAATGCCTTTAGCTGTCAGGGAGATGTTTTTTGTAGTGTTAAACGCTTTGATAAAGGCATCTATCTCTGTAATATCTCTGATCGTTTTAGGCCAGCTCAGGAAACGCTGTCAATCAATTAGCTGAACTTATTTATGGCAGTATGCAATGAAGTACTTTGAAGCCTCGGGTCTTTCATCCGTTGGATCCATCTAGCTTTACAATGCATAGCAATATTATGACATAAAATGTATATACCCCTGTAGATTTTACACCTATTGCTCACTTCGACTTGTTAGACTGTTGTTTTCTTTTGGCATCAGGAGTTTAGTAGATAACAAGCCTGCGGCGCTCAGCGCAGGTGTAGATGTGCAGCACAGTGTCCACTCTGGTTCTGACTGCACAGCCACTGGGTCACATCCTCACAAGCTCGTCTATCCAGCAGCGTTGTTCCTAAACATTCTGGTTTTTCCAGCTCTTCTGCCATTCTTTCGCTTTCTTCCTCCCCCTGCTGTCAT
>NW_019461367.1:0-1021 GCF_002814215.2 Seriola lalandi dorsalis
TCATAGCATAATAAGGCATATACACTCATAAAAACTCATAGTATACTAAGGCATTAAAATGTCACAGTATAGTTTGTTATAAAAAAATTATAAAAGCGTCATAATATAATAACGCATGAAAACATCATAGTACAGTGAGGCGTAAAATATCATAAAAACGTCATTGTATAGATAGCAAGGCATAAAAAAGTCCTAGTATAGTGAGTCATAAAAAGCCATACTATAGTTAGGCATAGAAATGTCATAGTACAGTAAGGCATAAAATGTCATAATATAGAAAGGCATAAAAAGTTATAAAAAAGTCATACTATAGTATGCCATAAAAAAAGTCATAGTGTAGTAAGGCACAAAAAGTCATAGTATAGTAAGGCATAAAAATGTCATAGTCCAGTAAGGCATAAAAACGTCATAGCATAGTAAGACAGGAAAACGTCATAGCATAATAAGGCATATAGACTCATAAAAACTCATAGTATACTAAGGCATTAAAATGCCATAGTATAGTTTGATATGAAAAGTTATAAAAGCGTCATAATATAGTAACACCTGAAAACGTCATAGTACAGTGAGGCGTAAAAAGTCATAAAAATGTCATTGTATAGATAGCAAGGCATAAAAAAGCCCTAATATAGTGAGGCATAAAACATCATAATAAAGAAAGGCATAAAAAGTTATAAAAAAGTCATACTATGGTATGACATAAAAATGCCACAGTATAATAAGGCACAAAAAGTCATAAAAAAGTCATAGTATAGGAAGGCATAAAAATGTCATAGTATAGTAAGGCACAAAAAGTCATAGTATAGTAAGGCATGAAAACGTCATAGTACAGTGAGGCATAAAAAGTCATAAAAACTGTATTGTATAGATAGCAAGGCATAAAAAAGTCATAGTATATTAAGCCATAAAAATGCCATAGTATAGTAAGGCACAAATAGTCATAAAAAAGTCATAGTATAGTAAGGCATAAAAATGTCATAGTATAGTAAGGCATGAAAATGTCATAGTACAGTGAGGCATA
>NW_019461368.1:0-590 GCF_002814215.2 Seriola lalandi dorsalis
GGAGACAAAGACTGAGGAGACAGAGACTGAGGAGAGAATCAAAAAACAGACCGGACAGTGAGACAGTGAGACTGTGGGACAGTGAGACAGTGAGACTGTGGGACAGTGAGACTGTGGGACAGTATTTTACTTCATCAGTACAAATCTTGCTGCTGGCCTTTCTAAACTGTGTTTGTTGGATGCTTCATGTCCCTGTCTCTGTTTGTCTCTTGTTGTCTCACTGAGCTCACTTTTCCTTTTACTGGATCAATACTGGCGTCTTATCACGCCCTGCGCCATTCACCCTTCCTCCAACCACCTGACTGTCTGAGACGAATGCACAGGTGAGGGTCTGACACAGGTGAGGGTCTGACACAGGTGAGGTCTGCAGGTACTTACACAGAGAACTCCACGGTGTAGGAGTAGTCAGCTGACGGTTTGGGCTCCCAGGACAGAACGGTTTTGAAGTTGGTGGATTTCCAGGTGACATGCTGAGCTTGAGGGAAGGAGCCTTCAAAATAAAATACATCATGTAAAACACTGTGATTAGAGACATAATTAAAACTTAACTAAACTAAAGGAAAGACTTTCATGTGATTAACCCTTCATGT
>NW_019461369.1:0-518 GCF_002814215.2 Seriola lalandi dorsalis
GTGACAGCTCTTCCTGGTCCAACAGTAACAAACAAGATGGACATACACACTGAGTGTAAGCAATGAGCCCTGTCGACACCCACATTTTGAACAGGCACTGCACAAGTGTTACTGATTTAATCAATATATCCAGACATGAAAGACGATGAAAATATTGAGCTAACTTGTAGTATGAGTCAATCATTGCTGTGATCTTATCTTTCTGTTTGGTATCCCCAACGCTGAGTTTCCACACAATCATAAAGAGCCCTGTCCAACAGCCCTCCACAAATCCTCTACAAACCACCATAATGTTCAGTTTTATATCGTCACCTTCCCAAAATAATGGCCTAAGTCATGTTTTGACAAAAATGTTTTTTTTGCCTAAATCACCCCCTCATGATGCTGGCCACCTCTGGTAAAATCGCCTGAATCCTCAGTTGAGGGGAACATGCAATTCTACCCTCGGTTGTATAATGGCCTATGTCAAAAGTGTGACTCTTTTGTTGAGTTTTTTGTGTTTCCTGAAAAACCTGAAA
>NW_019461370.1:0-451 GCF_002814215.2 Seriola lalandi dorsalis
TACTACTGAAGGTTGTGTACTCTCTGCAGGACTGTAGTATTTCTACTGTGTAGTACTCCTGAAGGTTGTCCTCGGGACTGTAGTATTTCTACTGTGTAGTACTACTGAAGGTTGTGTACTTTCTGCAGGACTGTAGTATTTCTACTGTGTAGTACTGCTGAAGGTTGTGTACTTTCTGCAGGACTGCAGTATTTCTACTGTGTAGTACTCCTGAAGGTTGTCCTCAGGACTGGGTGCAGGTGAGTGTGTTGTCCAGCAGGTGTCTCTGTCTCATCACAGACTGATGATCAGCTGATCAGCTGATCACTGGTCTGATTCAATCTTCTGAATTTGCAGTGAAACAACAGAAACAGTGAGAATCATGATGAAGTGACGAGTTCGTATCAGGACGTTAGAAACACTGAGCTCATGAGTCCAGACTCCCAGTACAACCAGTTTCCTCCAGTCTGAC
>NW_019461371.1:0-533 GCF_002814215.2 Seriola lalandi dorsalis
ACATAAAATGCATCAGTAAATACGTGATTTCTTACTTGGAAGTTTAGCAGTGGTGACGTTAAAGTCTTGCAACCGTGGAGTAGTTTTATAGTCTAACATTAGCTCTTTACTTCTGGCAATTTAAGCTTAAAAAAATCAAAAAGGTTGGGTGTATTTGTGAAGATTGTTGTGCTGAACAAAATGTGTAGTATCACAAACTTTTGTTGCAGAGATTTCTTTTTGCAGTAATCCAAAAGCTCATGCAAAAATCCCATTAGCTTTTTATGAGGGAACCAGCGTGATGCTAATATCCGGGTTGGACTATAAAAATATATCATCCCTGTGTGGCAAGGGCAGGGTGGATGCTTGCACTCGGATGTCAAATATGTTTGAGAGATTTATATAGTTGCTCAACAACGCCACCCTGGGAATTGCACCCAGGGAAATTCGGTTCTAACTACTAGACACACAGGTTCGTTCCATTCAGGTGGCATGAGACGGGGTTCGAGGTATAAAAATATATTTTATTACAATTGGTTAAAATAATTAACAAT
>NW_019461372.1:0-470 GCF_002814215.2 Seriola lalandi dorsalis
GTCATAGTATGGCAAGGAATACAACGACATAGTGTAAAAAGGTATAAAAATGCCAAGAAACGTCATACTATAGTATGGCACAAAATGTAAAAAAAACATCATAGTATAGTATGGGATAAAAATGTTAAAAAACATCATAGTATATTAAGGCATAAAAGGTCATAAAAATGTCATAGTATGGCAAGGAATACAACGACAAAGTGTAGAAAGGCATAAAAATGCAAAAAAAAATCATAGCATATCAAGGCATAAAAGGTCAAAAACACATCATAGTATATTAAGGTATAAAAGGTCTTAAAAACCTCATAGTATGCTAAGACATAAGACGACATAGTATAGTAAGGCATAAAAATGCCAAGAAAAGTCATACTATAGTATGGCATAAAAATGTCAAAAACGTCATAGTATAGCATGGCATAAAACGTCAAAAAAACATCATTGTATATTAAGGCATAAAAGGTCATAGTATA
>NW_019461373.1:0-548 GCF_002814215.2 Seriola lalandi dorsalis
TTATCCAACATACACCAGTCTCATGTTGTTTGAGAATAACATTGTATTATTTCTTGAACATGATGTGCTGAACAGGTTGTGGGTTCAATGTGACAAACAGCAACCCAACAGTTTGCATCAATGACCTGATCCAGCAGCACAACAAACAGCATACCTGCAGTCTGCAGCCGCTCAGCTGTGCCCAGCTCATTGCTCGCACCGTCAGTTGTCTGGAGCTCCTCATCAACAGCTTCCAACAAGGAGGCCCAGACGCCATCCTCCCCACCTACTATAAGAGATGGCTTCACAGGTGAGTAGCCTACTGCAAACATCCCCCTGGGCTTTGGATTCAGGGTTTACCTCTCATTTACATCAGAATCAGAACCTTGATTCAGCTGTGTGGATACTAGGAAGATTAGTGCAGTGCAGTTGGTGGTTCCAAAGGACAGGGAGTGGAGTCTGGGTTATACGAACGGAGTCTTTTTCTGTAAGGATTGAAGCTATGAAGGTGGTGTGTAGTCTTGGTCTTTAAAGCTCTCAGTTGCAGAGTCTTGTAAAGTTTCCTGACG
>NW_019461374.1:0-543 GCF_002814215.2 Seriola lalandi dorsalis
TTTTTTACATTTTTATGCCATGCTATACTATGACGTTTTTTTTTTACATTTTTATGCCATGCTATACTATGACATTTTTTTTTTTACATTTTTATGCCATGCTATACTATGACGTTTTTTTGGACATTATTATGCCATGCTATACTATGACGTTTTTTTCTACATTATTATGCCATACTATACTATGACGTTTTTTTGGGGGTTTTATTTTTACATTTTTATGCCATGCTATACTATGACTTTTTTTTTTGACATTATGCCATGCTATACTATGACGTTTTTTTTCCATGCTATACTATGACGTTTTTTTTAACATTTTTATGCCATGCTATACTATGACGTTTTTTTTTTACGTTTTTATGCCATGCTATACTATGACGTTTTTTTTTACATTTTTATGCCATGCTATACTATGACGTTTTTTTTTACATTTTTATGCCATGCTATACTATGACGTTTTTTTGACATTTTTATGCCATACTATACTATTACTTTTTTTTTTGACATTATGCCATGCTATAATATGGTTTTTTTTTTTTTTTT
>NW_019461375.1:0-465 GCF_002814215.2 Seriola lalandi dorsalis
TTTGATGCATTTCGTTACATATTCTTTCAATGTCATACTTTTGTTTTGAAAGTCATACCAGCATTTTCCAGTGGGTTTTATGACGTAATGTTGTACCTTGACACTGTGCGGTCATATGACTGTCAACCCCTGACCTGCTGTCACTCCATGGCACGCAGCCAACGTCACCTCTCCTGTACCTGTACTGACATTAATGAGAATAAACGGAAAAAGAAAAAAAAACGTTTAATAGCTTTGAATTACAGTCTGTTTCTAGCTCCGGATGTTTCCCCAAAAGCCTTAGATGAAGTTTATTATAACACTATTCATATTTATAACTTCAACTTGGTGTCATTTCCTCAGAGTTTCTCTGACTGGACCGGCAAATCAATGGAGCTCTAACCTACTAGCCATATATTATTATTTATTTGAGGGAAAATGAGTAAGAGAGCACAGGGACAGGACAACCTGTGGACCAGGAGAGGA
>NW_019461376.1:0-639 GCF_002814215.2 Seriola lalandi dorsalis
CTTATCAGCCAATCATTCAAGGCTATAACTGTCTTTGCTGTTCCTCATTCATAGTATTTTGTGCAACTAATAAACTGCAGGGTAGACAATCTGCTTCCTGTTGACACCGGCTCTTGTGCTTGCACAGTGTACCTGAATGCTCATGTACGTATGTTCAGATGTGTTAGAGCTAAAACGCTCATCTGGACGGAGATCAATTTCGTTTTAAACGCCGTATTAAAATGAGTACGTAGTAGTGTGGATATAGCCCCCCCCCCACACACACACACACACACACACCTTCACAACAGAACTGGGGGGAGCTGAATCCGACCAGTGACCCTGTAACTTTCACTCATGGGTCAACAAAACACAGGACTTTCACACAGTAGTCCTTATTTATCTTGTAACTTAATAATAGTAATTTATCTTACCCAACCTTATTACTGTAACCATAACGACAAAGGTCCACATTGGACATGCTCCTGTGGGGGGGTGGGGACAATCTACCTATACGCTCATTCATATTGGAGGACTTGTTGGTTTTCTAAGGTGCTTAAAGGCCTTCTGGGAATTGTGGGAAACTTTCAACTGAAGTAGAACAAAACAAGATGCAACAAACAAACAAAAGATTAAATAAATAAATAATGATGTTTCCAT
>NW_019461377.1:0-499 GCF_002814215.2 Seriola lalandi dorsalis
CTCACACGCTGCTGTCCTCGTCCACTTGTATTGATGAGCTCAGTTTACTGGTCACTCAGTGCGGCAGCAACTACTTCTGAACAGGTCATTACAGTTTGAATATTTTATTCCCAAGTTTGAAGAATTGTTTGAACTTCTAATAACAAGCAGTTTGTTGGTTAAAGCACTCACGCCCCCCGGGGTTCAATCCCCATCAGGATTTGGTAACTCCTTCTCGGTTGTTGTGGCACCTGCACAAAAGCTCCACAAAAAGAACAATACAACACTGTTACTTCATCTCCAGGAGACATGTCTGTGTCCAGACTTCCTTCATGACTTCAAACCTTTCCTCTACAGAAGCTGTTAGCTCCTCCTTTGCTCTGGTAACTTTTCTCTTTCTGAAATCGTCTTCGCTCGATTTCAGTGCCTGTGACCTTTTGTGGTTTGAGATCAACATGATGAATAGGTGGATGCTGAGGACTTTAATGTGTTGTCTCGTTCAATAAAGATCTCTTTATTG
>NW_019461379.1:0-531 GCF_002814215.2 Seriola lalandi dorsalis
TTAGTTTCAGACATTTTCCTGTCCGGCACCCACATTGTTTAAATAGCAAATATACTTGCACTGATCTGACACCGATGGTTGTGTTGGTCTTAAAATGACATCTGATAAGGTGCATTGTTGGTGCATTGTTATCTTGAGGCAGAAGAAAGGCATTGTGCGATTGACCTACAGTAACCTGGTCCGAAGTCAGCGGTGCAGTGTTTCACTGCTGTGTTTAAGGTCGAGTCTGACCCACGGCCCTTCGCTGCATATCATCCCCTCAATCTCTCTCTTTTACTTTCCTGTCTCTCGCTCTCTGTCCTATTGGAATGAAGGCAAAAACAGTAGAGAGACAGGAAACGGGGAGGCAGAGAGGGGGAATGACACTGCATATCTGCAGTGGCGCCAGGCAGAAGGTCAGGAAGTCATCGAAGTCAACAGGAATCAACATCTGAGGATGACGAGTTAGAGATCCTCACATATCTAATCTGAAATAGATCTATGGAAAACCTCCTCGCGCTCCACATGCAGGAATGCATTTTCAAAAATGCA
>NW_019461380.1:0-537 GCF_002814215.2 Seriola lalandi dorsalis
GGGGGGGGGGGGGGGGTAACCTGAGTGGGCGTGGAGAATCAGGCTGTACGTCCAGGTGTGTTTAGAGTGGGAGTGACGGAGGTTTCTAAAGATTGCTCCTGGTTCTTCTACCTCAAAAAGATCTTTTTCAGATGAAGAAAAAGTTGGGCGAGCGAGGCGTCCCCACGTCTCACCTGCCTCCTGCTGCAGCAGCCGCCGGTTCAAACCCCACCCATGGCGGAAATAAAAAAATGGTAGTCAATAAAAGTAAAAGTAAAATTGTGAGAAACTCAACGATAAAAGTGAGTTTTAAGAAGAAGGTGAACTGATTCTGATCCGTGTATCTCAATATTTTTGAGAATTGCTGCAGGTCAAATGTTGTTAGTATCATGTTTCTATAAAATGCATCATGTAATAGAGGTCACTTAAAAATCTTTTATTTTGAAAACCACTATTATGTTATATTTTTATTTTCTTAATTTCCCGTTAATCGTCCCACTCTACTTGCTCGCTGTATCTCCAGTTCTTCCCACAACCTTTCCCTCGTGCTTCGCCGCT
>NW_019461381.1:0-486 GCF_002814215.2 Seriola lalandi dorsalis
CTAGTCTGACCAAGAAAGTGGAGTAGGACCCAGGTATTTAACCTCTTGTGGGTGGGTCGTTAGGGTCAGGTGAGCCCCTGGTGGATGACGATCCACCAGGGGCTCACCTGACCCTAACGACGGTCGTCCACATGAGACCACAACAATGGTCAGGTGAAACCAGTACTTTCACAGGTACCTTGGTGGACCCACCCACAAGATCATGGGTTGATCATGCACATAATCAACCCTATTATTTGCATGGTCTTCCTTTAAATGGATGAGGAGAGAGATGCATTCTGTTAAAATGACACATAAACTGTGACTCCAGTCCAAACACTCTGCGTGTGTCCAGGGCAGAATACATCATATCTGTGCCAGAAAACTGGTGCACAAGCCGCAGTAAATCTGTCTCGCCGCGACAGCTTTACTTGTCTGGTATGACCAGTGTTTTATGGTGGCAAATATTAGGTAATGGCCAATGTACCACTTAGGCAGTTTCCCCCA
>NW_019461382.1:0-570 GCF_002814215.2 Seriola lalandi dorsalis
TCCTTCTCTATCTCCTTCCTTTCCTACCTCCTCCTCTCCTTGGCTACCTTCTCCTTCCTCCTTCTGTCCTTCTCTACCTCCTCTTTACTCTCCTTCCTCCTCCTCTCCTTCCCTCCTGATACTTAATGTACAAGAGAACGGACTGGGCTTGACCCTTGACCCCTGTTGGAACCAGCAGCAGATTCTGAAGGTTGTACTCACACTCACCAGCAGGTGGAGCTGTTGTTGAGGCATCTCTCTCTCTCTCTCTCTGCGGATCTCAATGATGTCACTCAGCGCTCACAGGAAGTGGATGTTTCTGCTGTCCAGCTGCTGCGGGATGGGAGGGGCCACACCTGGTCTGACACCTGGGGCACCCTCTCATAATCTACTCAACAACAAAAAAAAAGATCAGTTCACAGAGACAAATGTCTTTGATCTACGTTGATCACAAGAACAGGCAACAACAAAGATCACAGGACACGATCTGTTTGCTCATGATAATAATTACATATCAAAAACTGAAAAAAGCCATTCTCTAAATAAATAGAATAATAAACCTTCCCTGGGTGCAGGTCTAGGTGCAGGTCT
>NW_019461383.1:0-557 GCF_002814215.2 Seriola lalandi dorsalis
TTAGACAAAACCATATTTTCTGTTATGTTTTCAGATAAACCAGCTTTAAGCTGTTTGTCTGGTACTTTTTCTCCCTCACTCCCTTCACCACCCATCTCACCTGTCATCTCCACAGTTTCACCTCTCTCACCTAACGCCTCACCTGTCTCCGTCTCCTCCTCTGACCTTTCTGCTTCACCTGTCTCATTCTTATTTCCCTCTTTGTCTAACATCTCCCCTGCCTCCTCTGTCTCACCCTCCAATTCACCTTTCTCCCCCTCGACCTCCCTTATCTCACCCCTCACCTCACCTTTCTCACTCCTCACCTCACCTTTCTTACCCTCCACCTCACCTGTCTCACCCCCCACTTCTCTTGTAACTCCCACCACCTCACCCGTATCACCTGTCTTCTCAGCCTCACACTTCCCCTCCTCACTCACCTCCCTGTGTCCGCTCTGCTCCTCCTGCCTCTCTCTCTCTCCTCCGTCTACCTCCCGCTGTGTTGTGGCTGGAGTCCGGCGCCGGGCCGCAGGCACGGGTCTACCCTGCCTACCTGCCTCCCCCGGCCCCCAGCTCTG
>NW_019461384.1:0-524 GCF_002814215.2 Seriola lalandi dorsalis
ATATATACACATATATACACACACACACACAGGCCAACATCTAAGGGAAAAGTCTGATGAAGGATATAATATTTTTTGATTAATAAAATACAACATACAAGAAAGAACTAGAGGTTACATCCCTGTTTATCCAGAATCATTTAAAATATCAACCATATGTGTGACATTTTGTCATAAAGCTTAGGCTAAAAAGTGTTTTGTGTGGTCACAGTGACCTTGACCTTTGACCTTTGACCACCAAAATCCAATCATTTCATCTTTGAGTCCAGGTGAATGTGTGTGCCAGATTTGAAGAATTTCCCACAAGGCATGACTGAGATTGCGTTCACAAGACCAAAACTGTTTTGTGAGGTCACTGTGGACCTTGACCTTTTTGACCTTTAACCACCAAAATCAGATCAGTCTGTACTTGTGTCCAAGTGAAAGTTTGTACAAGTTTTGAAGGAATTCTTTTGAGGAGTTCACGAGATACTGCGTTCACAAGGTCAAATTTGTGTTTTGTGAGGTTACCTTGACCTTTGACC
>NW_019461385.1:0-509 GCF_002814215.2 Seriola lalandi dorsalis
GCAGAAAAAGTAGTGAATGTAGCTTTAAGCAAATTGCCGCAAAGCCCAAGTCCACTTTTAACTTTAATCAGGTGTTCTTACCAACCTGACAGCTGAGGAGATTTTATTCTTTTAAGTCTTTTCTTCCAAAAAAGTATTTTCTTTTTTCACACTTATTGGCGGAGGCATCCTTCCCCTCGAATCTGGACCAGAAAAAATACTCCTTCAAGTGTAAGTGTGTGTGTTTTGTCAGAAGAGGAGAAATTTGGCTTAGGCCCACACTGGCGAAGTTGGCGCCATCTGTATTATTAAATATTAAGCCAACAGAGTAGAGCCTGGTAATAATGTAAATTTTATCTAGAAGATCAAACTGATAAAAACATAATGAACTTTTTACTTCAAAACAACAGCACCTGTAGCCTGGACAGGTAATTAAATTAAACATGCCTTATTCTCACTCGGAAAGCAAGGAGATGCATATATGGAGGCATGCAAAAGAGCTTGCATTATATTAAAGCTAATCACACCAC
>NW_019461386.1:0-467 GCF_002814215.2 Seriola lalandi dorsalis
CTGAATGGTCTTTAATTGTGGACTTTAATGTGGACTCTGGATTAGGACAATATTTGGACTGTGGTTGATGACGTCCACAAGAACACGAGACTGATAAAGACTCATAAAGGTCGACAATAATCCTCAGATTTGACTCGTGCTGTTCACACACTTGATAAAACGACAACACCCTTGAATCCAAGGTCGTTGATTTGAAGACTGGATTTTCAGCTGTGTGTTTATAGCAGACGTTGGTATTCTGTCATCGTTCATCTGCAGCGACAAACATCTGATCCTGCTGAAGGAGAGAACGCCTGGGTTCCTGTATTTCCTCCTTTTCTCCGGCTACCTCCTGTTTCCTTGGATCAGAGAGAGAGAGAGAGAGAGAGAGAGAGAGAGAGAGAGAGAGAGATCTGGGAATCCTGTTCATTACTATGTCTTTCCACCAGGCTCTAAAAATAGAGACAGAGGGGTGAGGGATGGGGGGG
>NW_019461387.1:0-504 GCF_002814215.2 Seriola lalandi dorsalis
GTGTGTGTGTGTGTGTGTGTGTGTGTGTGTGTGGGGTTGTTGGCAGGCTGTGTCTGCTCATCCATCAATGTGCCAGGCCTGATTAGCCACACAACGCTGTGCTTCAGCCTAGCAGATGGCACCACATAATCACCCCCAAGTGTGTGTGTGTGTTTATGTGTGTGTGCTTGTGTGTGTCTTTCACCCACTTCCAACAGGTCTGCCTGCCTAGCACCTGGCCTGGCACACAGCCAGACCCACACACACACACACACACACAAACAAACAAAGTTCCCCCCTCAAGAAGAAAAAAAAAATCTTGGAATTGAAGCCGGAGGGCAAGGAAGCATATCTCCCTGACAACAGGAGAGAGAGCTGACCACAAAGCAAGTGTGTGTGTGTGTGTGTGTGTATGTATGAGAGAGAGAGAGAGAGAGAGAGAGAGAGAGAGAGAGAGAGAGAGAGAGAGAGAGAGAGAGAGAGAGAGAGAGAGAGAGAGAGAGAGAGAGAGAGAGAGAGAGAGAG
>NW_019461388.1:0-512 GCF_002814215.2 Seriola lalandi dorsalis
CATTTTTATGCCTTACTATACTATGACGTTTTTTGAAATTTTATGCCATTCTATACTATGACGTTTTTTGCCATTTTTATGCCGTATTATACTATAATGTTTTTTTGAAATTTTATGCCATACAATACTATGACGTTTTTTGACATTTTTATGCCATACAATACTATGACGTTTTTTGACAATTTTATGCTCTACTATAATATGTATTTTTTGGCATTTTTATGCCTTACTATACTATGACGTTTTTTGCGATTTTTATGCTCTACTATAATATGGCTTTTTTTGGCATTTTTTTGCCTTACTATACTGTGACGTTTCGTGCCTGACTATACTATGACGTTTTTTACCATTTTTATGCCTTATTATACTATGATGTTTTTTTGAAATTTTATGCCATACAATACTATGACGTTTTTTGACATTTTTATGCTCTACTATAATATGACTTTTTTTGGCATTTTTTTGCCTTACTATACTGTGACGTTTTGTGCCTGACTATACTATGACGTTTT
>NW_019461389.1:0-418 GCF_002814215.2 Seriola lalandi dorsalis
CTTAAACATTACCACAATTACAATTACAGCTGCCACAATGACCATAAAAATAAACCAACACTTCTCAAACAGACTCAGTAAATACTGAACATTATAATCCTCATGAAGGAGGATTTATTACAGGCCTGTTCCATTATATTGCATTAGTTTCATCCAGGTTCACCTAACACATAAATATGAATTAAAACAAAAAATCAAGGACACTTAGAAATGCTAAAACAAATCAGCCCTTTATTCAAAGTTTACCCAATATACAGTAACGCTTAATAAAATGCATTCCTTTGAACAGAATGGTGATGGGGTTAATGGGACAGAAACAAGTGACTGCAGATTGCCTTAAAAAGGTTCACTGTGTAACTGCTGCTAGATGTCCTGAACTGTCCGTCTCATCAAGAGGTGATAGTGAGTCACTGTAGTG
>NW_019461390.1:0-517 GCF_002814215.2 Seriola lalandi dorsalis
TCCCAGTCAACCAACACTAAAGTCATATAATAAAATCATGACAGTAAAACATGAAAATGTGTTATATAAAGACTGTTCAATCATTAAAAAACAAAACCTTTGGGGCATCATAGTGGCCTGGCGGCATAGACATGTACCATGTAAACCACAATGTTCCTGGATGGAATCAGATTGTGGACCTCTGCATATCAGCCACCTGCCTCAGTTAATGACAAAACTGTCCTACCAAAAAAATATGTAATCTCTGCATGTAATCTGCAAATAAATAAATAAATAAATAAATAAAGTCAAAGTACACAACAAATAAGAATCAAAGAAAACAAGAATAAAAACTTGAACATGGTTGGGAACCAATCCCGAGACCTCATGCCTGCAGGGACATTCAGTGGGTCATCAGGCCTCTGCTGCTTCTCTCCACTGAGCAAACCTGAAACATCCACCAGAGAGATTAACAGCAGAGTCGTGACATTGAACAGTGATAACAAATCACATCAACCATTACTGAACATTTGTCCTA
>NW_019461391.1:0-506 GCF_002814215.2 Seriola lalandi dorsalis
TCGCTTCCACTTCAAGATCATTCTAATTGATGTCTATTTTTAGCTTTAACTTGGCGAGCACTGCTTGCCTTGCTTGCCCTGATGGCACACCACTGCCACGATATGACTTTTTTTACAATTAAATTTTTGGTTATTAATGACCTTTAATGGTCTTGGTAGGTGGATTTTGTTACCTCAGTACAGAGCCAGGCTAATTGTTTCTCCGTGTCCAGTCATTATAACTAGCTTGTGGCTATTATTTCATATTTAGTACATAGACATCATTATCAATCTTCTCAACTTTCCCCCAAATGTAAAACTATTCCGTTAATATACTGAAAAAGAGCTAACGAAACAGTTGTTCTGATTTTCATTTGGTCTGACCTGTCTAAAAATATAAAGACAAGCTGGAGTAACAAACCGTTTTATTGCCGCCCGGAAGTCCTCAGTCATAAAAAGCACCTGAAGCACGCTGTTCAAATAGCATGTTAGACCTGGACTATTCAGGCCATGGTAATCTAAACACA
>NW_019461392.1:0-484 GCF_002814215.2 Seriola lalandi dorsalis
GTTATTAGCTATCATTATTGCTTATATCAGTAGGAGCATCACAGTTACCATTAAACATTATTGTTGCTGTTACTGCTGCTACTATCACTGTTATTATTATTACTATCATTGAAGACAGGAGAACTCTCAGAGGATGTTTGTCAGTCTGCGATTGAACGGATCCATTCAACATCTAAGATCATTTAAAATAACACACTGACTCCATCTCTTGAAAGCAGGATGCTAGGACGTTCCCAGGAACAGACCCGACTTGCTCCCGTTGTAAACACGAGGAAGCCACCCTTTATCACATGTTCTGGAGTGGCCGGACGCTGGCCGGACGCTGGCTCCATTCTGGATCTTTTCATGGGTCTGTAAGAAAGAAGTACAACCAGATCCTGCAATTGCAACATTTGGGGTGGCACCTATACGAAGCTTCACAGTCACATGCTCAGGCTGATGCACCTGCCTTTATCTCACTAATAACACGGAGGCTAATATTGTT
>NW_019461394.1:0-680 GCF_002814215.2 Seriola lalandi dorsalis
TAAATCATTGTTTTTTCCTTACAATGGGTCAGAAATGGAGAAACACATGTACCCGTGCTATTGTGTTTGTGCCTGACTCACTTCTTAGTTTCAGTTCTTAGTTTTGGAAGTTTTTTGAGTTTTCCGTCCAAAAGGGCTGAAGAGAGGCATTATACTATATTACTCACCGACATTCTGACATGCAATCAACCAAAGCTCAGCCGAATCATCATTTTTAGCATGCCTTTTTACAGATACACACACACACACACACACACACACACACACACACACACACACACACACACACACACACACACATTAAAGCAAGAAGTAAATGCCACATGCGTTACGTAACTCCCGTATAATGGCTCTGATTTTAGACTGATTTTACAATGGAGGCCATTATATCTATGTCATGAATATGAAATTTATATGAAATTAGCTCTGCTTATATATTCTCTGTAATCCTGCTCATCACTGGCAAAGCTTCCCAGGGAACATCTGCCATCGGCTTTGAACTCTCGTGGCTCACTGTCCACTGATTTGAGTGACGCCTCAGCCACTGATCACATTCTCACAGCATTTGCTCAGAATCAGATTTGCATTTTATTACGTTTTTTTTTAATTTTTTTATTGCCCTATCTATGTGTGACCAAAGCTCCTGAAGTTGAATTCAAATCAGCCGTAGTTGTAAATAG
>NW_019461395.1:0-542 GCF_002814215.2 Seriola lalandi dorsalis
TAAGTCTCGTTCTTCCTGTCCATGATGTTGTTCTAGTGGTAGACGCTGACAGACTGAATGAATTAAAAAAAACTGGGTTAGACTCGTAGGAAGACTCTCCAAATCCCGCGGGAATTCCTCCATCTCTCAGGCTTCCCTCCATCCATTTTTAATGAGCAGCTCGCCTGAAATCTCGCCTGCTCTTGTTTCTTCCTACAGGCGATAATTGCCTCTCAGGATTTTTTATTATTTTCATTTTCCAGGAATTATTCCATCTCATCTTCTTCTTCTTCTTCTTCTTCTGCTTTATCAAAAATATTCTTATTCTAAATTCTAAAAAAGACAAAAATCACTTCATACTTTATTTTCCTTTTTTGTTAAATTATTTGTAATTTATTTGTTTGAAATTAAATGTAAAAAATGACATTTTGAGAATTTAAAATGAGCGTCCCAGAAAAATACCTTCACTCCTTAAATATCAATCTGTCGTTTGTGTATTTATTTTTTATTTTCTATTGCGGCATGAAATATTCTCCCAACGTCCTTCTTATACTTATATTTTG
>NW_019461396.1:0-513 GCF_002814215.2 Seriola lalandi dorsalis
GATGAAAAGCATGAGCATCAAAATGTACTCAGTACTCATTATGGAGGGTGACCTATAATAATAATAGTATACAATATATATTATTGGATTATAATTATTGATCTATTTCCATCATTCTAATGTTGCAGCTGGTAAAGGTGGAGCTGATTTTAATCACTGCAGATACTGTAGTCAGGTAGTTTGTGAATCATTAAAGAAGTATCTTAATTGAACCAATAATAATCAATATTAATCTATTTGTTGGTCGTATTTTGTGTTATTGATCTGAATCTGCAAAGTAAGTAAAGCTGTAGGGCAGTAACAATATTTGCCTCTGCATAACATTAAAGCTCCTCCAGTGTAAAGGTGTGTGTCCATGTGTAGTGTGATTATAGATCAGCTCTAGCTTCTATATTAATACTGTGAAAGTATCAAAGCTTCAGTCCACAGAGAAATGCACACAGCCTGTATTCAGAAACTGAGCCTTAAAACCAGCCGTCAGGACTTCTGGAACTTTGTGATGTCACAACAAAG
>NW_019461397.1:0-582 GCF_002814215.2 Seriola lalandi dorsalis
GAAGGTGAATGGAAATGTGAACTGTATGTCCTGGTTGGCTTTGTCTTCAGCCCAGTCCAGAGTGAACTTCTGTGTTAAGACTGTTTTCCCAATGCCAGCCACTCCCTTTGTCATCACTGTTCTGATTGGTCCGTCTCTTCCAGGTGAGGCTTTAAAGATGTCTTCTTGTCTGATGGTTGTTTCTGGTCTGTCTGGTTTCCTGGAAGCTGTTTCAATCTGTCTGACCTCATGTTCATCATTGACCTCTCCAGTCCCTCCCTCTGTGATGTAGAGCTCTGTGTAGATCTGGTTCAGAAGGGTTGGGTTTCCTGTCTTGGCAATCCCCTCAAACACACACTGGAACTTCTTCTTCAGGTTAGATTTGAGTTTGTTCCGGCACGATGGAGCAACCGTTTCTGAATGAACAAGCAACAAATTATATCACTGTGTAGATATTACTAAAACTGTGATTTTATTACTATATTTCTTACTTACTGTTGTATAAAGAGTCGGCCAGCTCCTCCTGCTTCATTCTCCGCAGGAAGTGCAGTGTGATCTCCAGAAACGCCTCCCTGCTGCTCTTCATCTGCTCTTGCTCTTCAT
>NW_019461398.1:0-490 GCF_002814215.2 Seriola lalandi dorsalis
CATTCATGCTAATGCTAACAAAGACCTGCAAGCTCTTACACATACACATGTGCTCTCAGACGCACACACACACACACACACGCACGCACACACACACAAAATAAGTTATCAAGACCAGTTGAGGGGCACATGCCACTGCCGTGTTTGTGTTATAAACAAAGATGGGCACTGCAATGTCTCGTGTGTGCGCGTGTTTGCGTCAGTAGATGTCTTTGTGTGTGTGTTTGTGTGTGAGAAAAAGTGAATGAGAAATGCAGAGACAAAGGAAGACACAGGAAGTGAGCGTTTGGGTTGGGGGGGGTGTAGGGGGTGTGGGGGTCACAGAGGGCACTATGGGAGTCTTCCACATTCATCTGCGTGTGAAGAAGTAATTAGATTTGTGTGTGTGTGTGTGTGTGTGCTGAGCTGTGGGAGTATGTATGATGGCTAAACAGAAAAGCTGAGTTGTGTTTACATGGTAAATATGTGTGTGTGTGTGTGTGTGTGTGTG
>NW_019461399.1:0-537 GCF_002814215.2 Seriola lalandi dorsalis
AAAAAAAAAAAAAGGAGAAGCGAGGAGCGGCTAGACGAGGTCACCAGGGAGTACAGACAGACACTGAGGATTTACACAGCACTACTGTTCATGTGCTCATGTGTGGATATCCTGCTTTTTCTGCACTCAGCCCTCCCATGTGTGTTTGAGAATCTTATGAATCCCTGCCGCACGGTCCTCGGCTCAGTCATTACAAATGTACATTGCGTGGTCAAACATTGGCGCAGGGGAAAAAGAGTTCAGAGATTAGTCTCAGTTTTCAACATCACTAAAACTTAACTGAAAACAAGGTCAAGGTTTTTAGTTTCAAATTGTGATTTTGAGACATCATATTACCTGGCACTGCCACCGTGTCAACATACATAACTGAGACACACCACTGTCGTATTTCAAAAGCAGCACTTTCATCACTCTCTGCACTGACACACTGAGGCCGCCGTACTCTGACAACTTCTTCTCTCTGAATCACGCAGCGCATCATTAGATGTTTGTCACAAAGTGATGCTGTGACACAATCAGTGTCACTTAAGCACAAGT
>NW_019461400.1:0-407 GCF_002814215.2 Seriola lalandi dorsalis
TTTTTTATTTATTAGCCTAATCAATTACAAATGAATGAGCCCAATCGGTCTAATGTCAGAAGCTGTGACCTTTCAATTCAATGGCTGAACAGGATAGTGACTGGGTTTAAATAAGGAACTGTATTTACTAACTAATACAGGGTAAATGCAATGTCTGATAATCAACAAGATGAAAAGTAGGGCAAAAGAATAGTGTAAATCAATGGCTCTCAAAATAGACTGTGTAATACATTGAGCAACGGTGGGAGAGAATAGGCTATTTACGATACGGCTTTACTACTATTTATACTAAAAGGTCTACAGATTAAATTTGATAAGAATTTTTTTTTTTTTTTTAGACATCAACCCAGCCATGAGCATAAGGGTAAGTTTCATATACTGTGAGTTGCACTAGACGGCTTAATAGA
>NW_019461401.1:0-488 GCF_002814215.2 Seriola lalandi dorsalis
TTGTGCAGGGGGGAATCAAATTATATCTGTGGTGCAGTTCCTATAATCTGCCAGCAGAGGCTGTTAAAAGTCATGTGTTGTCTAAGTAACAGCTTCCTTATAAACCTTTTCAATCATACACCTGCACTGCGGCAGTTCTGTCCACTATGAGAGTTGATGGTATGAGTTCTTTACCTCAACAAACAAATACAGAAGGAGGACACAGCGACTATCACTACTACAAAATGGTGATTCACCTCTCCTCCTCAGTTTGATCTCTCCCTCCCTCTCTCTCTCCCTCTCTCTCTCTCTCTCCCTTCTCTGAGTCTTTCCTGACTCACGCCAACATCTCTCTGTCAGCCGGAGCCAAAGCTGGCTCTGGATCCCAGCCAGGGCGACAGACTGAGACGACGCCACTGCTGATGATGCTGCTGCTGAGCATGCACCGGCACGAGGTGATGCAGGTGTGTATCAGTGTTGGTGCAGAGAGTGTGTGTGTGTGTGTGTGT
>NW_019461402.1:0-391 GCF_002814215.2 Seriola lalandi dorsalis
CAAAGTTAGAAGAGTCAGTTTGATAGTTGAGTAAAGTAGAGTAGAGTCAACTGACAACAGATTCACCTCAGCTTTTCTGTCACTCATAGTATCTGAGAGGCAACAATAGTAGAGGTCGAGGGAAAATCAACTGGCTAGAAATGCGGAGAAAGATCTGTAGTTGTCGGCAACTTACAAAAAACAATTTGCAGCAACTATATCTTCACTTCACACGGCAGTTGAGTTTGGAGCATGTTTATTTTTCAACATTATTTTCCAAAAAAAAAAACAAGCTATCACACTGAAAGCACCTTCCAGCGGCGATAAACACTGTAACTGTGATGAGATGCTATTCTGCAACTGCACACAAGAGATGGTTTGAAGAAAAAAAAAAAAAAAAAAAAAAAAAAAA
>NW_019461403.1:0-427 GCF_002814215.2 Seriola lalandi dorsalis
AAGGAAGGTTCAAGGTTCATGAGCTGCAGCTAAAAGCCATGAACTGCAGCCGGAAGTGAAGGTAAAAAGTCCAACAGCAGCTGTGAATGAAGTTCGCTAATAAATAATAATCACAACATTCATGAACATACAGTTCATTCCTTTGAAAGCAATTTTGACTAAATAAAAGGCTTAAACGTCACATGTTATTCCTGAGCCTATTATTATTATCCTAATTATCTGTCCTGAAATCACAGAGAATCCTCAAATCCTCCACAGACAACACAAGGGCACTGAGTTTGTCATAGTCTTTTCCTGGTCTGTGTCAACAGTTGTTTATTCCTTTAAAAATATCGATTAAATGTAGTGACAAATGAAAATGTGAAATGCACTTTTTAATTGACCCCCCCCACACACACACACACACACACACACACACACACACACA
>NW_019461404.1:0-444 GCF_002814215.2 Seriola lalandi dorsalis
GAACATTTTCAAACTAGACTGACTAGACTAGACTAGTTACTGGTCCTACCGACACACACACACACACACACACCTGCACCTCGCAGCTCTTCCTCTTCCTCCCGGTGGTTTTGGGGGTTTTCTTCTTGTCAGCCATGTTGGACCTCAGAGGAGAGACGTGAATGTCCTGCTCAGGAGAGAGGACAGACACACTCACCTGTGTATCCTTCTCTCTCTCCTCCTTCAGCCTCTGTAGTCTCTCCATCTCTCTCTTCACTGCCTCAAACTCTCTGCTCCTCCTCGTGCTCCCCCCCCCCACCTGCTCCTTTGTTTGTCTCCCCCTCCTCTCCTGGAATCTCTGGATCTCCTCCTTCAGCTCCTCCACCATCAACACCTTCCTCTCCTCCTCCTCCTCTCTGTTCTCCTTCTCCTCCTCCTCCCTCCTCTGCAGCGCCTCCTTCAGAC
>NW_019461405.1:0-464 GCF_002814215.2 Seriola lalandi dorsalis
TATTCATCACAGGAGAAAAACCAATCACAGCCAACTACTCCACTGTCAGTCATGTTTGAACCTGTCAGTGTCCAAACGATGGCAACGTTAGATAAAGATGAGGCAGAAGATTCTTCACCAGAGACCTGATCTGATCTGAAGTCTGTGTTTGAAGGTTTAGAAATAACAAAATTAGCCTCTCAATCTTTTAATTAAATTATGCTTTGTATCATATACTACAGGTTCTACAGACAGACTGTCAGTCAGTCAGTATGTTGAGTCATTGGGTTCTGCAAATGTGGAATACTACAACAATGAGTTGACATAAAAAAAAAATTAAAAAATGTACTTTTGAATACTTGTATTACAACACAGTATTTTCAAGATCGAGTACTCCATTATAAGAGAAAGTTGTTTTAACTTGAGTACTGGAATCATATTTGACCAGGAGGATGTATACTTCTACTCAAGTAATGAAATTGTGA
>NW_019461406.1:0-570 GCF_002814215.2 Seriola lalandi dorsalis
ACAATTATCCCATTCTCCTTTATATATTAAATCACAAAACAATCATATTTACAATGTATCTACAAGAAAATCTTCCTCTTCCTATTAGCCTGTGTGCTCTCTGGTTGCTTAGTAACGGTAAACTGCGCCGTGCTGTTAATCAGCGCTCTAGCTGTTATAAACCTTTAATGCAAAGTTGGAACTTAACAAATTAACAAAACTATTGGGATTTAAATGACAAAATATACAAAATATAAACCACAAAACACTGTAACATACACACATACACACACACACACACACACACACACACACACACATACACACAGGGCAAACTACGCCTCTCACTCGCTTCTGTTAGAAACACTAAGCAGTTACACATTTAAGTGTAACTGCTTAACTTACAATACACAAAACAGAAAGCACACAATATTTACAACATGTACGACCCTTTTTTAAACCTAATTTATCCACCTGTGAGGATAAACAGCTCTCCCACAGTTTATATAGTGGTCCCCGTCTGGATTACAAATACCAACAATAAAGCATGAAGCTGGTTTTCTTCCACATACACTGTTAATGTTCAATGTT
>NW_019461407.1:0-516 GCF_002814215.2 Seriola lalandi dorsalis
GTGAATTATTTTTCCTGCATTTCACATGATCATGTAAATCTAAAAAAAGACACATTATTATGTATTTAGTTGTCATGATTTTCAAATCAAGCATGACAACCAAATAAGAGGGTTTTGAATATTGAAACAGATCTCCTGTGTGTAGGCGGTCGGTGCTGAGGCAGAGACAATCACTGCAGTGGAGACGTGCTGCCACCGTCTGGACGCCCTGGAGGAAGCAGTGGTGAGTGTGTGTGTGTGTGTGTGTGTGTGGGAGGAACGTCAGCTTCACTCTGTACCGTTCACACTGAAATTATTTCTTGGTGCAGTTTTCCTACAATTCATTCTTGTCACCTCGTGTGTTTCTCACGGTGACAGGGATCTCTAATGGACACATATCAGAAGTATCCAGACCCGGAGGAGCTGAGTCGGTGTGTGACCTGGGACGTCATGCAGTCAGCTCTGCTCAATGAGGGAGAAAACCACAAGGTGAGATCCAAAAGCTGTTTGTAGACTTCCCATGAAGAGGGAAATGTA
>NW_019461408.1:0-495 GCF_002814215.2 Seriola lalandi dorsalis
TGATACATTTTCTGCCAGCCACTCAATATTACAGACTGACAGGTGATTGTGAGCAGAGGCAGTATCTGTTTTTCCAGGATACGAGAAAAGTGCAGATTTCATAGAAATCATTGAAGAGGTCAACAGTGATAATCCAAGATTACACGTGGTGGTAATATCTCATAGAGGCCCTGTTATGAATGATCTCTTATGCCCTTCCAGTTTAAAGTGACACCAGGCCATAATATTAGGACTATATCTTTTAATATACGCTTAGGTATTCAATATCATGTTTAAGTTGTTTGCTCTTTTGCTGTTCTCATTATTTCATAGTGCTCTATTACATATCGACACCCTCTTAAAATAATGGCCTAAGTCATTTTTTCAGGTTTTTCAGGAAACACAAAAAACTCAACAAAAGAGTCACACTTTTGACATAGGCCATTATACAACCGGGGGTAGAATTGCATGTTCCCCTCAACTGAGGATTCAGGCGATTTTACCAGAGGTGGCCAG
>NW_019461409.1:0-464 GCF_002814215.2 Seriola lalandi dorsalis
ATTAGTAATGTAATAATGTAGCAATGGCTACCAAGTGCTCATGTAATACTGTAGCAATGACTGCCTTATGCTCATGTAATAATGTAGCAATGGCTCCCTAGATCTCATGTGATAATGTAGTAATGACTACCGAGTGCTCATGTAATAATGTAGCAAAGACTACCATGTGCTAATGTAATAATGTAGCAATGGCTACCGAGTACCAATGTAACAATGTAGCAACGGCTCCCAAGTAGTCATGTAATAATGTAGTAATGGTTACTGAGTACTCATGGTTTGGAACGTCAACATGTTGACAGCATTGGGGTTGCTGTGATAGCATCAACATGGTCCCTTGTCTCTTACTCTACACATTATCTCTCTTTGTCACTGAGCATTTTCAATCTGTGGTGGATATAATTTACAACAAGCTCCAGGAAATTGCAAAATCTATTTTACATTATCTGTGATGTAACCACAGACTA
>NW_019461410.1:0-631 GCF_002814215.2 Seriola lalandi dorsalis
GTTCACTTTTATTGTAAATCATTGGCCTTTGTCTTTGAAGTTCTATATGGCTGGAAAAATAAGCACATTTGTCAAGATTCTCACTTCAGTTCAACTTTTTATTTTAAGAGTTAATTTATTTTTTTTTAAGATGTTGATGAAAATATTTGCAGCTAAAACTGCCTAAAAAAACAAAAAAACAAAACAAATGAAAAACATTTCACCTTCCTGATATGAATTTCAGCGAATCACCATGCATGTCATCAGTCACATGACTTAACCCTTAGATGCATGAGTGACTGGACCCTACACTCTTCCATAAGTGGGTCAAAAATGACCCGTATTAGAATCAATGTGTTTTTATGCCATTTTTGTCATTTTGGTTAAGAATAATCCCTTGTATAATATTTAGTATTATATTTAGGACCACACAAGAATGATTTCATGTTTGAAATATCTTTATTTTTCACTTTTTAACATTTTTGAAAAAGGTAAGAGGCATTCAGGGTGGCGATGTCAATTAGGTTATACCACAACACCATGGACCACCTCTGTGTTTGGCGCTTGCAGGTGTAGGCACCAACCATCTGGTCAGTGGTGTCTACACCTCCTTTCGTCTTGTTGTAAAATGTGATCACTTCTGTTTTTTTCT
>NW_019461411.1:0-465 GCF_002814215.2 Seriola lalandi dorsalis
GAGACACAAACACTGTTTCCCTCCTCAGTGTTTTATAGGAAACTGGTCTTCAGTCCGAACACACGGAGGACCGGGTTCCTTCAGGTCCGACTCAGTCTCTCGTCAAATCAAAAGGAGACATGTTTTTATTTCCAGTTACTGGCAGTGCAGCTGAGTGGACGTATGCACATATACGTTCATGTAACCCACTGAAAACAGGAGCACAAATAAAAATCATCTTGTTTTTAATGTTTTTAATGATCTGAGACGGAGTCGGAGAGAGGGAGTCGGTGATGTCACAGAGAAATAACGACCTTTACACGACCTTCAAACCACCGACCACCAACCCTGGCTGAGCTCCAGCTCTCACGCTGCAGCAGGAAGCCAGTAGCAGCTGTTCTCAGTCGGGACTTTGCAGCTCCAGCTCTTCCTCTCCTCGCTGCTTCATGTCAAACCCATATTTCCTCTTTGGCCTCGACTGGAAGG
>NW_019461413.1:0-553 GCF_002814215.2 Seriola lalandi dorsalis
GGTACAAAAACAGTTTTGGTCTCTAGAGCTAATTTCAGCCATTTTCAGCAGTTCGGTTTCTTAATGGTTTTGATACACAACATCACATCACCCCAATCCTAGCTTCCCTTCACTGGCTCCCTGTCTGTTTAAGAATTGATTTCAAGATTTTACTGATCACTTTAAAAACACGCTGGGGCCTGGCCGCCAGCTACATTACAGAGTTATTAACCCCAAATGGGGCCTTCTGGCCGTTCCGAAGTTGAGGCTTAAATATAAAGGTGACTGCGAGGAGATGAGGTAGAATCAGTAACTTATTTTTATTGACTTGTTGACTTATTTTATTTTTTTATCGTCTCAATATCGCCCTTTTATTGGTTTTACTTTGTTTGCATCTGTTTGTGTGTGTGTGTTTCTATATGGTATAAGTTATATTGATGCATATTGTTTGTCCTCCCTCAGTAAATCGATCTTATTTCTGTCCTGCTTTTGACTATTATTACTCTTAATTTGTTTGTCAAAGCACTTTGTAAACTAGGTTTTTAACTGGTGCTATATACATAAATAAATCAAA
>NW_019461414.1:0-563 GCF_002814215.2 Seriola lalandi dorsalis
AACCGCTGCTCCTCCATGTCGAGAGGGGCCAGTTGAGGTGGTTCGGGCATCTGGTGAGGATGCCTCCCGGACGCCTCCCTGGGGGAGGTGTTTCGGGCATGTCCCACCGGGAGGAGTCCTCGGGACCGACCAAGGACACGCTGGAGGGATTATATCTCGGCTGGCCTTGGAATGCCTTGGGATTCTCCCGGAAGAGCTGGTGGAAGTGGCTGGGGAGAGGGCTGTCTGGACATCTTTGCTGAGGCTACTGCCCCCGTGACCCGGATCCGGATGAGTGGGAGACGACGAGTACGAGTACGAGTACAAGAACCATGAATCTCAGGATGGTTGTGGATTCTTTCAGCTAAGGGTTCAAGAACGAGAGTGAACAGCAAAGATGAAAGAATGGAGGTGAACGAATATCAACCATGAACCACAGTCCTTTAATGTAGCTGGAATCAAACCTTGTCTCAAAAAGCCTCAATGATCCTAGTATTTGAGCCAACTGTATCTAAAGTTTCTTTTCTTTCACCAGTCAGCTGCCTGACTTTCTACGGGAACAATAATTTGAGGTTTACACTGTT
>NW_019461415.1:0-434 GCF_002814215.2 Seriola lalandi dorsalis
AAAAAAAAAAAAGAAAAGAATTAACACTATCAACAGAGTGTGAAGCAGCCACAGTGATGATGTCATGATCAAAACCTCAATCTGTTGTATTTCAGAGTTATCTACTGAAATGCGCACGCGCACGAGCCGGCCCGACCTGTCCTGTGTTGTAATACCACGTTGTGACGCTAGAGGCTGTGTGAGTCAGCGGCGCGTCAAGTCTGCCCTCAGTCCCACGAAGAAGAACAACTTCCGGCAGCGGTTGAAGTTTAGCATCACAGAAACACAGGAATGGCTGAACCTCCCAAAAGGCGATATTCATCTGCGTCCCGAAGGACCGCTCCCGACAAGAAACCACGTTCAACGGCAAAGAAAAGAAGCAACACGAGTAAATCTGGATGTGGCTTCCCGCCGCTGGAGAAGCTCCTGAGAGGAAAGAGATGCGGTTTGATGCC
>NW_019461416.1:0-508 GCF_002814215.2 Seriola lalandi dorsalis
TCAGAAACGTCCTGCTGCAGTTGTAGAGTTTGAACTTCTTCAGGTGCCTCTCCCTCTGGCTCAGATTCTGGATTACATCACCGTAAACATTAGAGCATGGTGCCAGAAGCCCAAGCCGCATCCCCTTCCGAAGAGGGGCGTGGTCAGGCACAGCTCATTTGCATTTAAAGCTACAGACACAGAAACAGCCTCTTCTGAACAAGGCTGGGGTTTACAGGCCTGCTGAAATATAGGATTGGAGTGGATTTTTTAGCAAGAAGCTTCAAAGACATGTTTTTGGGGACCTCTGAGACTTATTCAAACTTGTTGAAAAGGAGGATAATATTTCCCCTTTAAGATTTAAAAGCGTATTTCTAAACTTTTCCAGAGTTTTCTGGGAGTCAATATTTAAAGTGTGTTGAACATGGTGTGATCCAGTCCTGAGAGCAGGTCTGATGTGCACCCACACTGAGATCTATCAGTGATGTGAAGTGATTTGGTCATTTGTTTAAGAGTGTTGATCTCGTCT
>NW_019461417.1:0-445 GCF_002814215.2 Seriola lalandi dorsalis
TATGATTTGATTTGAGGAGTGCACAACTTGATAATGTGAGACACAGATTCATCACAGCATATAAAAAGTATTTAGGACACTGTCTGAAATACAAAAACAGAACCTTTTGTCTGGAGCAAAATTTAATTTAATGGACCTTAGGTGACTTTCATTTCTTCCTACAGCATTGCTGGTTTATTTGCATGCGCTTGAATATAACATGTTATTAGATATTTTCGGTTTTGTCACTTAGAAAATTTCAATTTTCAAACTCCTGGATAAACAAAGATTCTGGATAAGGATACACTGAGTTTGGTTTGAATTTACTTTTGTGATTTCTCACTACTTATTGGCCTGTATAAACACCAAAAACAATATATTTGCGATTAGCTAATATTGGCTGAAATACTGCTGAGGTTGAATAATGCAGAGGGTTTTGGTCATTTGTTATATGAATATTGAGATT
>NW_019461418.1:0-474 GCF_002814215.2 Seriola lalandi dorsalis
GTTTCCATTAACCTGCTTAGTGCGCAATTTGAAATTGCAAACTTGAAAACGAGTGATTGAAAAATGTGAATTTTCAAAAAAAATAAATAAATAAAAAAATCTTGCTGGCATTCCTGCGGGATCACGCCCCAGGGAGCCGGTTCCAACCGAGAGGCAGACTGCTGGAAATCCGTTCCTCAGGTTCAATTGGAACGATATTGCGAGAGGAAAAAAAACCCAGCTTTACTCGCATAACATCATGTGTGTAGTGTGTGTGTGTGTGTATGTATGTATGTGTATGTGTGCACAAAGACATGGTGTATGAGCATCAGATAACAGCACAGACTGAAAGGGAAGTCGTATTTACAGTATGATGTGACGTATGGGAGTGTGTGTAAACAGATGCACTGTGCAGCTCAGTTTTGTGTGTTTCAAGATTATAACACACATTGCAACCATGTAGATGAGCCTGTGTGTGTGTGTGTGTGTGTGTGT
>NW_019461419.1:0-529 GCF_002814215.2 Seriola lalandi dorsalis
AAATAAAAAAATACAAATAAAAATAGATTAATAATCAAAACAAATTGATATAATAAAAATTTGAAATTTAAATTAAAAAAATATATAATAAAAAGTGAATTTCATAATACAATAAAAATAAAAAATGAAAAAATGGATGTAATGAATTAATTGAAAAAATAATATAATTTAAAAAAATGAAAAAGTAATATAATATAAATAATAAATAAAAAAATATCTAAAAAAATGTATATAAAAAAGTAAAATTAAAAATGTTTTAAAAAAAAAAATTGCAGGTAAAATCTTCTCAGTTGTGAGGAGTTGAAGCTTTTCTGTTTGGTATAAGAAACTATAGCAGATACTTTGACTGATGAAACTGTTATCTGAGAAAATAATCAGCAGATTATTGGATCATACAAATAATCATCAAATGACAGAAACCAGTTTGTGGATCATCCCAGAAGAATTCAGTCGGAACAACTGGTTTTTACCGTGTCTGACTCTCAGGTGTGAAACAGTGACGCCCAGTGGACAGAATGAAGCACTACAT
>NW_019461420.1:0-573 GCF_002814215.2 Seriola lalandi dorsalis
AAAAAAAAACAAAACATATCTCAACTAGCATCTCGACAAGCAGATAGTTTAGGTGTTGTGGCCAAAAGATTTGAAACTTTATTCCCTGCCACCTCAGTACAATGGAGTCATATAAAGGTTTCAAATTTCTGGATATTCCTGTCACCAGAGGATTGTTTCTGGAAAAACCTGTTTTTCAAATCTACTTTTATCGATCCCTTAACCAGATCAAATGAAATTGCATTCAGATCTATTATATTGGGGTGGCAAAAGAAATCTCAAAAGAGCAGAAAAATAGATGGATACATAGATTAATAGATAGAGTACTTCCCAAAGGGATCCCAAAGGGAAATTGTAGTGTTGCAGCAGCCAGTTGACATGAAGCACAAAAACAATCAGGTAGGTAAATAACAGACAATGCAATTAAGGGCTAAAATCTGTAGAGTAACTATAATATAATATAATATAATATAATTTAATATAATATAATATAATACGCCATACTTTAGTGCAAGTCGGTAAGTCAGCAAGTCGGCAGATAGATAGACACCACAAAGGTTAAATGCAGAGACTGTATATAAAAAGGTTAAATGG
>NW_019461422.1:0-458 GCF_002814215.2 Seriola lalandi dorsalis
AATGTGCAGATGCTGACTGATTCTGGATTAAATACACACAACACATGCTCTTCACCTTTCTGTGGCGGAGGAGAAGTAGGTCTCTTCTCTCGCCGCCCCGCCCTCTTTGCTTTCTTCACCACCTTGAATGAATCAGTTATCAGTCGGTGCTTGGTTGTCATGTTGACTATAATCTGGAACAGACACACATACGTTGGTCATGGGTTTAACAGCCTAAATAACCACCGCTCACATCCGTCAGACCAGCAGCGGTCAGTGCTCAGCTATGTCTGATGTACAATAATGAGGAAGATTGTAGAGATGAGAGCGTAGTTACTTTGTCGGAGCCCATTGACTTATTTTAAATATTTGTTTAACATAATAATTGTTTTTGGATTATTTGTAAATTAAGTTGAAAATTAATTTCTATGGGTAAAATAAGAAAAGGAATTAAGAAAGAATTAATATTTATTATTATT
>NW_019461423.1:0-551 GCF_002814215.2 Seriola lalandi dorsalis
GTCCGTTACTCAGACTTCACTCGTGAACATCGGCGTGTTTGATCAGGGCTTTTGCGTGATGCGGTGTTTTCCCGGCTCCTTCGGTTTGACAGGATGTAGCACCTCTCTGCCAAGTTCACATCAATCCACAGTCAATAGCGACCCGCTGGAGCTCTGTCTGTAAAGACCGGCTAACCGCACAGTTCACCTCCAGGTCAAGGTGTGTGTGTGTGTGTGTGTGTGTGTGTGTGTGTGAGAGAGACATCGAGCTACACTCCCATAATTCTTGGGTTCCCCTGGGCTAAAGGGAGGTGCTGGGAGGGGGGCACCCTGGTACATGAACACACACACACACACACACACACACACACACACACACACACACACACACACACACACACATTCAGGCAGCCTCTGGGTATCATCAAAACACACAAAGGACTGTTACTGGGTGTGGAGCGAACCCATCACACAACCACACGGCGCCAACAAAAGGCTGGGGAGGGAGGTGAGACGTGAGAGTGTTTAACCACGAAAAAAAGGAAGCGGTTGAAGCAACAACAAAAAAAAAA
>NW_019461424.1:0-464 GCF_002814215.2 Seriola lalandi dorsalis
TCCAAATTCATTTGTGGCAAAGCATTTATAGGTATCAGCTTGTTCTGGCGTAACATTTGGCATCTGAAAGATATAAGACAAGCTAAATATAATGGATCCAGTGGGTGAAGTAGTCTGTGGTAGTAGCATTGTCTCTAAGTTTTATAGTAGTTGATTTTCAAATCGCAGTGATTTGATTTTAAAATGTTGTTGCTCACCTTTAAGACCTTAAACTGCCTCATTCCTAAATATTTGTTCTGATTTATTGACCTGGTCTGTGTCATTGAGATCTGCGGGTGAAGCCCTGCTTAGTTACTTCCAGGTCACGGTTTGTGACAAAGGGTGACCAGGCTTTCGCTATTAGTAGCTCTCTGCCGTAACTCAGACACAAGTCTTTTGCTGCTTTTATATCTCTTCGTCAAACTTTTCTCTGTGTGAAAGCTTTTGGAAATGTTTAACATAGATTTTTATTTATACTGTTTTAT
>NW_019461425.1:0-522 GCF_002814215.2 Seriola lalandi dorsalis
TATTCTAATTTTCTGAGATTTTGAATTTGGGGTTTTCAAAAACTGTAAGCCATGATCATCAAGATTATAACAAATAAAGCCTTGACATATCTCACTTTGCATGTACTGAGTTTATATCACATGTTAGTTTCACATTTGAAGTTGAATTGCTGACTTGAATGAACTTTTGCACAATATTCTAATTTTTTGAGTTTCACCTGTATGTAAATAGTGAACATGGGACATACAGTTCATTTGAGCTACATATCCTTGCTTTCAGCTACTTGTCTTCACTGCATGTGTGTGTGTGTATGTGTGAGTGTGTGTGTGTGTGTGTGTTAATATGTATATGTCCTAATGCAGGGGAAGAGATAGAAAACTGGCTCCCCAGACTGCATGAGTCCCATGGTGGGACCAAGTCTGAGGCACCGAGAATAGATTCTCTCTCCTCTGCACTCAGACTTTCTTTCTCTCTCTCTCTCTCTCTCTCTCTCTCTCTCTCTCTCTCTCTTTCTCTCTCAGCTGCTTGTGCATCACCACAAA
>NW_019461426.1:0-520 GCF_002814215.2 Seriola lalandi dorsalis
TAAAGAGGTTTGGCGCCACCCAGTGGTCAATATGATTATTTCTTCAAATGAGTGAATGAGTCGCCTTGGCGTGGTGTTCCAAGCCTGGCTTCATCATACACAAAGATGCTTGGGAATGTTTTTTGTCAGTGTCAGAAAAGTTCTGGTTTTGACTGATAGAATTAATGAAACAAACACTACACACAACAAACACACACAACAAGCACATGCACACACATGCACACACACACTTGAAAGCAAAAGTAAAGCTGTTAAAAAAAGCCTACCTGAAGCGTGAGGTAGGGCTATTTGGAAATATGCCTGGAATCTATTTTCTACTTGTTCTTAAAAATATGAGTATGTATGAGTGCCAGGATGCAATTTACTTCAGTTAATACCAAAATATAAACTTCTTAAAATTATTGCACACTACATTTACATGTATTTTAAACATACGACATATTTACATTTAACCACCTGAGGAATATAGCAAGTGTTCTCTCCAGTATATTCACAAAAACACAGAGTATTTTTTATATCT
>NW_019461427.1:0-464 GCF_002814215.2 Seriola lalandi dorsalis
ACTCAAAGGCTCCTTCAAAAGTCTCCTTTTTTTCCTGGGTGACGAAGGATCCACTCATTGGATCCTTCGTCACCCAACCTATCCCAAGATTCATTGCGTGTCAGTAATAAAAATAATATAGATAAATAATAAAGACATCAAGACCTGTGTCCCGATTCAGGGGCCGCATCCTTCAGAGGACGTGGTCTGCGAAGGTTTGGCCTTTCATACCTTTTCCCGCCCTTACTGTTGCGTTGCAAAGCGCGGTTCCTATCACCTAGCAACCTAGACAACACGTACATTTTTTTTTTACAAAAACTTTAGGTTTTAAGTCTCTTGGTTTTAACAGTTGTACCTGAACTGCAACCCAACACTTACATTTAAAACTGTAATCTCAGGTTCTCTGTCATCATTGTTCGCTTTTATTACCGGCGCACAATTAATCTTGGGATCCAACAGTTGGATCCTTTGTTGCCCAGGAAAAG
>NW_019461428.1:0-523 GCF_002814215.2 Seriola lalandi dorsalis
GTTCAACGGCAAAGAAAAGAAGCAACACGAGTAAATCTCGATGTGGCTTTCCACCGCTGGAGAAGCTGCTGAGAGGAAAGAGATGCGGTTTGATGCCGAGCTCGCAACTTTCCTGTTAGCCAGGTGAGTAGCATCAATGTTAGCCCTTCAGCTAAAAGTATAATCAGTGCAACTTCACGATTTATTATACTCACACAACAGACCTAACAAGTTTGAATATAAAGAACTTGTATGATCTAAAGGAATTGTCCTATCACATGTTTCTGTATCAGGGCCTTAATTCCAGTCTAATCATCACCAATGATGGACCAGCACCTGCCTCTTCTTCTGCATCTGGCCTCATCAATCAACAACCACATTACAGTTACACCTTGAGGTATTATCCCTCACATGACAGATATTGTCTATACTGTGATCTTTTGCACATCCCCTAATCAATACCTTTTGCACATCTTGCCCAGCAGGAGTTTTGTCATTCTAAAACACTTTTGTACATAGTTGTCTAGTATTGTTTTCATTGTTT
>NW_019461429.1:0-464 GCF_002814215.2 Seriola lalandi dorsalis
TGTTTATTTAAAACATATTATTTATTGATTTTCTACATCTTTGTTTGCTGCCACTTGATTGGAACTTGACACTACTTGCGAAGTTTCAGTCTGCTGTGTTAATATGCACTACATATGCTACTATTGGATTTTTATCGTATTAAAGATATTTATACAGAAAATGTTACTCATGTCACATTACCTGATCAGTTTCTGCTCACACAATCTGAGGTAATAAATCATGGATATTTGCTGTATTTTAACTGTGCAATTCCAATAACTAATTTTTCTTTTTCTTTGTCATATCCCATAATTTTCATTTAAAAAAATATCAGGCAAATTAAAGCTTAATATTACTCATAGCTTATTTTTACACGGGGTGGCATGAATAATGCTCTCTGTTTGTGGATCAGTTAACAGAGAAAGTTTGCTACTACAGTTGTGCCTCTTTTAAAAGACAATTTCACACACATGGGCTTCAAATC
>NW_019461430.1:0-418 GCF_002814215.2 Seriola lalandi dorsalis
GAAGTGTAAGTTCAGATTGAAGGAACATTGTGATGTTGAAAGTTTGGCCGCCCTCTGTCACCTGCCATCATTATGATGGCCTGAAAACCCTCTGTTGATGTTGTGGTCTTGCTTTTTAGAAGTATTAGTCAGCTGCTCTGCTTCAGTGAAGTGTAGGAGCAGTTGACCTGTACAACATGTTTGTGCTATGTTGTTACAAAGCATTTTTATGGTTATCATTTTCATATCTAATTCTACTCCTGTCTCCATCCTTTACAAAGATTGATGGACTGTGAAAACAACAGGGACAATGATGGAAATAAGTCTCTGCCTTTATTGTTGTTGGGTCTGAGCTCTATTAGTAACTGGAAATCATTATTACTCGGCCTCACACGGGGGCATCATTAGTACTCGGCCTCACCCGGGCGGCACCATTATG
>NW_019461431.1:0-464 GCF_002814215.2 Seriola lalandi dorsalis
ACCTGCTGGTGGGAGGACCAGTGAGGGAGCGCCTGTGTCTGTCAGGATCAGGACCATGGATAGTGCTTGTGACAGGCTTTTTCCCTAGTAATACACACTCCAGACCACAGAACAGGGGTCTATTGTTTTACAGTCTATTACAAGCCTGTGACTGGCTCTTCCTCTCTGACCACGATAATAGTTCAGTCAGAGACACTTACATGAAAGAACTGACCATTTATCTCAAATGGCTGTACAGTTAGATACAGCAGAAGAGGCTCTGCTCTTTAAGGGAGTTCTCAAAGAATTGAAGCAGCAATGTGTCACCGCTCAGACCAGCAGGTGGGTGTGGGGAATCAGGTGATTGGGAGAGGCTGAGGTTACTGCAGGGCATGAACACTTGAAGGAGGAGAGAAATTAGTCCCCCATAATAAGTACATACGTGAACACAAGTAAAATATAGATGGTAATATAACAGTGAACAT
>NW_019461432.1:0-498 GCF_002814215.2 Seriola lalandi dorsalis
GTGTGTGTGTGTGTGTGTGTGTGTGTGTGTGTGTGTGTGTGTGTGTGTGTGTGTGTGTTGGGTTACACCTCTGTAGGATTGCTTGTGGCCTGGGACAGAATTGGTGGCTGTGAGTGAGCGAGGTAGACCAACACTGGGGGGAAAAACAGAGAGGGAGACACTAGAGTTTGGTCGAAGTGATCTTAAGTTGTTTGCAGTTGCAGTAACATGAATTATTGAGCAGCTGCTACATGTTTAACCCTACTTTCAGCCTGAGCAGCAGATTGGCTGGATGACCCACACACACACACACACACACACCCACACACCCCTCGCTTCTCACTATCACCCAATACCAAACCCATTTCATAGATGTTGAAGCAGCTCACCGTGAGCTCCCCTCTTTCTCCTCGTCTTTCTGTGGCTCCAGTATCATTGTATATACATCAGCTGACAGAGCTCATTGATTACACTGAGCAATGAAAAGGCAGCGAGGGCCGAGACACACTTGCCATCCAT
>NW_019461433.1:0-464 GCF_002814215.2 Seriola lalandi dorsalis
TCTTCATGTCATGGATCTTTCCTCTGAGACTCCATGTTGACATGATCAGCAGATTTATCAGCTGCACATTCATGGACTCAGTGTGAGTGTGGTGTTCCTAATAAAGTGCTCGCTGGGTGTGAGATGTGGGCCGGTGTGAGACACTATACTCAGTGTTTCACCTGCAGCAGGTTCAGATCAGCTCCAGGTTTATAGAAGCAGCTGAGTGATGAGCCGCTGAGGACGGGGTCATCCGCAAAAAAACATGTTTTAGCCACTTTTAAAAAATGACCACAGAAAAAAGCTAATATCAGTTACTAGTATTCCTCCACAGATCAGCTGTTTGAGTCAGACAGAGCTCAGTGTAGGTGTGTTAAAGGGCTGTTTGATGGCAAAATAAAGCTGTGAAAATTTTCAAAATAAAGCGTACACTTAAACTGATATTAATTTTTTTCTGTGTTTATTTTTTAAAGTGGTTAAAACAC
>NW_019461434.1:0-585 GCF_002814215.2 Seriola lalandi dorsalis
TGTGTGTGTGTGTGTATGTGTGTGTGAGCGGAGCTAAGCAGCCCCACGGTTGCTCGTATCTGGTCCTCGGATCTGCCCCTTTACTACCTGAGCGACGCTTCCACTGACTCTCGTAGAAATCTGATGAAGCTTCGCCCCCAACCGGACGTTGAGCGGCACTACAGAGCTTCTGGCGGTAACCATGGCAACGTTAAGTAGCGGGTACCGAAGGAGTAATACAGTAAACACATTAGGGGTCACGGTAAAAGTGCAGTTTAACAACCTGCACATCACTGGCACTTTGTCCAGTATTTTCTGACAAAATAGGCCTTTATTCAATTTATTTACCAACAGAACTGCCTCCTTCAGAGCAGAGAAACAACATTTACACCTTTATTCTCAGGAAATAAAAAGTTATTTACGGTAAATTAGCAGGGTATGAAATATGAATTTATGTATGTGCACATATATATGTACATATTTATGTATATACATAGGTCATCACATATGTATGTACATACAATATATTAAAGAACGTCTATGTGATGAACATTTTGCGACCATATCTATTAACTATATTCAATTTATATATGCATGTTCATTAAA
>NW_019461435.1:0-500 GCF_002814215.2 Seriola lalandi dorsalis
GTTGAGAGGAATACACCAGTACGTTTTGCTTCTTTGTAAAAACATAGTTTCAATCTGAATAAAAGATGTTAGGCAGTCTTGTTTTACTTCAGTGCACATAATTTTACAATGGTAATAACACACCACAAATAGAGTAACACACCCTCAAATAAATTAGTTTAGCTGCTCTTTGATTTGTAAAGTTCTTCTATCAGCAAATAGTGTGCATATAATATATGAATTCAGAGGAGTCATTTCTTTAGTAACAATCAAGCATTTATTTGCATCGAATGAGGGACTTATAATCAGTGATAATAAAAAAACTGTAGGATTCACTCGATCCATAAAAAAAATTGTGAGACACAACATAGATATATGTTTGCAAGACTAAATGCCCTGTCCAGTTGTTTTAGTCGGTACAGGTATTTAGCCTATAGGAGCTGTGTGAGAGAGGATGGACTTTTCTCATGTTTGGGGGGTTCGTAGACATGCCAGGGACACATACTACTGATAGAAAACCA
>NW_019461436.1:0-520 GCF_002814215.2 Seriola lalandi dorsalis
TATGCCTTATTATACTATGACATTTTTATGACTTTTTATTCCTCACTATACCATGACATTTTTATGACTTTTTACACCTTACTATACTGTGACATTTTTATGACGTTTTTATGCCTAGCTATACTATGACGTTTTTATGCCTTACTATACTATGACATTTTTATTACTTTTTATTCCTCACTATACCATGACATTTTTATTACTTTTTACGGCTTACTATACTATGACGTTTTTATGCCTTACTATACTATGACATTTTTATGACTTTTTACACCTTACTATACTATGACATTTTTATTACTTTTTATTCCTCACTATACCATGACATTTTTATGACTTTTTACACCTTACTATACTATGACGTTTTTATGCCTTACTATACTATGACGTTTTTATGCCTTTTTATGCCTTACTATACTATGATATTATTAGCCATACTATACTATGATATTTTTTTTTACTTTTTATGCCTTACTATACTATGACATTTTTATGCCTTACTATACTATGACGCTTTTAT
>NW_019461437.1:0-464 GCF_002814215.2 Seriola lalandi dorsalis
CTCACTTTCTCTCACTCCCTCTGCACTGTTAAGGTGTTGAACTTTGTTACAACCTTGACTTGAATAGTTTCCAGGCGATTATATACTGTAAATCCAAATATTGTTGATTGTTGTTACTCAAATGGAAAAAAAAAATTGTAGCTGGATTTGTGTCGGATGTAAGATGTGCTTCACTTGCTTCATTTTTAAACTGTAATTTTAAGACCTGCTTGATTTTTCTTTTTATGCTTCTCAGTATGTTTCAGTTTCTGTCTATTTATAGCTTTCTCTCCTGCCATCTGATTTCCATTCCATCTGTCAATTTATTTTTCTTCCTCTCCCACCTTTCCTCACTCCTTCAGTCTTATTCTCCAATTCTTGTCTTTGTCACTTTGGTCTCTGCTTCTCTCTTTCAGTACGCTTAGAAATCTGCAGCACGGAAAGACACTCCTCTCTCTCTCTCTCTCTCTCACTCTCTCTCTCTC
>NW_019461438.1:0-474 GCF_002814215.2 Seriola lalandi dorsalis
GGAAGAATTATTCTACTACTTTGTGTCACTCAAGTGTGGGCTTGTTTGCAGGTTGTGTGTTTTGTGAGTCTGTGTGTGTGTGTCTGTGTGTGTGTGTGTGTGTGTGTGTGTGTGTGTGTGTGTGTGTGTGTGTATGTGCGTGTGTGTTGTGTCTGTGTTTGGGCTTGTTACCATCTCATTTCCTCCTCTGTGTGTTCATGCATTTCTCTCAGCATTTTCATTTTGGTCCTCTATCATGTGACTGAGTGCTGTGTTTTCTTTTCCTCCCTCCCTATCACTCTCTTATTCCCACTCCCTCAGACAGATGACAGCGCCGGGTGGCAGATGATTCACAATGCCTACAATACAACGGGGGGTTTAAGTGTGGAAACCACAATAAAGAACATATGATCACTAACTATCTCTACTACTAAACTCTAATCCTCCACAAAATTATACTTTCTGACCTCAAGCACCAGTTTGGGTGGAGCCAGA
>NW_019461439.1:0-595 GCF_002814215.2 Seriola lalandi dorsalis
ATATTTCCTTCCAACATATTGTGGAGTAGAAGTTAAATACCTCAAGTACTTGAGTAAATGTACTTAGTAACATTCCTCAACTGCCAGAGAAGAATTAAAAGGGAAATGTAAATGGTTTGTCAGTATGTATTAAATTAAAAGAACTCTTTCATTACATGTTTATGTTATTATTATATGTCTGTATTTAATAACTCCAAATCCAATATCAAGATACTGTACATCCAGGGTATAGTGTCTGATTGAGCACTACAGAATATGGGGATGTGATCTATCCTGAATTTCCTGTGGTTCTTTTCCTCATGCTGCTGGTTGTCTATGGGGATAGTTTTACATTGTTTGACATTTCTCTAATCCTTGTGAAATGCTCCACGTCAGAGAAGCTGTGGGTACCTACCTGAGCTGGACCCTCGCTGACACACACCTTGGCGGTGCAGAACAAGAGTCCATTCTCCGTCACTGCAGACCATGAAGTAAATACATGAGCAGTGTAACAGAAACGCTTCAGATGATGAATTGCTGCGAGTTCATTGGTTCGACTCTGACTTTATGTCTGAGTGAGTGACATTTCCTAAGAGCTAAGCTTTTCTACTTGTCC
>NW_019461440.1:0-549 GCF_002814215.2 Seriola lalandi dorsalis
CTGAGGAAGGATAACTCACAGATCAGGTTCGTTTTTTATTACAGGGAGCTTTTAAGGATGACTGGATGGAGTCTGAATGGAAGAACGTATAAACAGGTTTTGGATGATCTCCATCAGGAAGCGGGCGGAGGACGCCAGGGAGGCTCTGAGCATGGGGCTCCAGAGGGTTCGGCTGATCCAGGAGCAGGCTCAGTCCGTGCCGCAGCTCCAGTCCAGGATCAGCCAGCTGGAGGCTGAACTGCACCAGTACAGGTACATACACTGTGTGTGTGTGTGTGTGTGTGTGAGTGTGTGTGTGTGTGTGTGCGTGTCCTTGAGTGAGTGTGAGTGTTTGTGAGCATGGGTGTGTTTGTGTATCTATTTACACATCATTTGCCTCTGTGCTCTGCTGATTTGAAATTTAATGCATTCAAGCTACACAGGTTAAGTTACACTCAATCACTCAATCTGAATTCCAGTGTCAGGTAAGAGTTAGATGGGGTTAATTTTCAACAGACGCCACTGCATTTATTTTTCAACAGAGACTCATTCCAGCTGTCCTCAGTGACC
>NW_019461441.1:0-461 GCF_002814215.2 Seriola lalandi dorsalis
AAGTAACTAAAGAATCAGAAGAAGCTTCAACTTTCCCTCCGAATGTGGTGTTCACTGTCAGCATGTTCTTTTTTATAAACCAGTGAAGACGAGTGAAAGGACACGAGACAGACACACAACAGAGGACGGAAGAAACACCTGAGAAAAAACAGAAGAAGAAGAAGAAGAAGAAGAAGAAGAGAGGGAAAAGGAGGGATAATAAAAACAGGTGGTTTATAGGAAAATAAATACAAAAGAATTACATGTTCTGATTGAAGTGCCACGCCCACCTGCCCACCTGCTCACCTGCTCACCTGCTCACCTGTTCCCTCATCAGCCCCCCCCCTGTTGACTGTTTGACTAATGTCCCCAGGCAGCACATGTTTGTGTGTGTGTGAGTGTGTGTGTGTGTGTGTGTGTGTATGTGTGTTTGCGTGTGTGTGTGTGTGTGTGTGTGTGTGTGTGTGTGTATGTGTGTTTGC
>NW_019461443.1:0-464 GCF_002814215.2 Seriola lalandi dorsalis
TGTCACAACAGTACATACTAATAATAAATCTAATAAGTCCATAAAGCAAAGTCAAGGCACATGCAACACGGTAAATGCATGTATGTAATGTGAATGCACTGAATTTTAATGGCCACTCTTGTGTATCTAAAGCCCGTAGAGCCTGAAGCTGGTTAAATATGAAGAATGACCCAGAGAATGTAATCAACCGCATCGTGAAAAATGCATGGAGTTCACACATTGGAGAGTGCACAGTGTGCATCTCACCAGAACGCACATCAGCTCGGTCCTGTTACGTTATTTCATTCTCTGAAGGGAACAATATATGACGGGCATTCCTGAAGCAATCTAAGCAGATAAAAGGATTTTTTTTCAGAAGCGCGGCTCCAGACAAGTGATTCATCATTTTCAGATCACGGCGTTCATGTTGCGGAGCATGCATGCAAGTAAGAACTCAGCGGCTAATGGAGTGCAACATGCGACAT
>NW_019461444.1:0-453 GCF_002814215.2 Seriola lalandi dorsalis
AGGAGAGCAAAGTTAACACACTTGTGTATTCTGTGTCTGTGTGTTTCCTGGTTGCCATGGTTACTCTGGTTTTCCCACAGTAAACATTTTTCTTTCTGTATCTGTCTGTTGACTCTCAGACTTTGTAGAGGCGACCCGGAGTGTCTTCCAGGAGAACCTCGAGGAGCTGGGTTTAGGGTCAGATCCCTTCATGTTCTCCTATCATGAAGCAGCCAGTCTGATGGACACATCGGCCTTCCACTCACCTGTAAGCTGCAGCCACACCCTCTCGAAGCCTCTCACAGCCTCTCACAGCCTCTCACACCCTCTCACAGCCCCTCACAGCCTCTCACAGCCTCTCACACCCTCTCACACCCTCTCACAGCCTCTCACACCCTCTCACACCCTCTCACACCCTCTCACACCCTCTCACAGCCTCTCACAGCCTCTCACACCCTCTCACAGCCTCTCACA
>NW_019461445.1:0-465 GCF_002814215.2 Seriola lalandi dorsalis
AGACCCAAGAGAGAGTGGACTATGATTCTCAGGCCCATGTGGTGAAGACATTAGGAAGCTGCAGGGATGCAGACCGAGCCTGGCCAGGTGAGGTCTTGCACAATATGTTGCATTCAGTAGTTGTTGTGTAATGTCAAGTTTGGAGATGGACACAAGTCCAGACATAAACCCACCAAATGTACAAAAACATACTAACTTAAAATTTAAATTTTGCATTGGGTTAATTTTTTGTGATGTTTGGAGTTCAATGAGTGCAATAAAGATTTTGATTGTATACTGGTGTCATAGTGTTTCCTTTGGACAGTAGGTATTCATAATGTCAACCTGAGTCTCTCATATATCTGGATTGAATATGTTGATTTTGTTTGATTGTAAAAATGTTCTATGTCGCAAATACAAAGGGTTCAATTTATGATTCAAAAATTCATGTTTGTTATGGAGATAATATTTGCTGAATTGTGGGTT
>NW_019461446.1:0-623 GCF_002814215.2 Seriola lalandi dorsalis
CACACACACACACACACACACACACACACACCTTCACACTTTATTTAAAGCTGTTTTGAGTTTTTTCTTATTCTATTTTTCTATTTATGTGTGCCACTCCAGGCAGATGCAGCTTCACATGAGCTTGTTGAAATGTTAGTGCTCTTCCTCAGCATGAAGCTAAACACTATGAATGACTTCCAGTCTGCCTCGCTCTCGTACCACTGACCTCCTTAAGACGCCAACAGGCGTCCGTTACCTTAGGATCTTTTCCTACACACATGCAAATGCACAACATACACATACACACACACACACACACACACAGAGCAAGACACACTTCACTGAAAGCCATTTCTACACACATACATAAACACACGCATACACACACAAACACACACAAACTTCTGTAAGCATTTCTTGTACATGTTTGTGTCACAGCTGACGGGGTGTGAGGGGAGCTGCAGCCAAAGGACTCTTTAAACATTCAGCTCCCTCTCCGCTCCGCTCGGCCCGCTGAAACATTTCTGAATGATGATGGTTAATATCGTTATTAGTATTAAAAGTATTAAAATGTTTTTTTTCTAAGACTTGGTCTTTGTCTTCTGTTTGTGTGTGTGGTGTGATTATATTTTACTTTTAGC
>NW_019461447.1:0-512 GCF_002814215.2 Seriola lalandi dorsalis
GCTCTGGCCGACGACTCTCTGTGGAAAACCCTCAACTACCAGATCCTTCTCAAGACCAGGCACAGCGACGCCAAGGTGAGAACACCTGCACACATCTGCCCCTCAGTCATTAGAGGGGGGCTCAGAGCCATGAGCTTTTTGTGCCCTGGGTGTCGCCTCTCAGCGTTCGACCCTGAACTCTTCTGTGGAAGTGCTGCTCTTTTTCTTTGTGCTGCAGCTTCCTGGGACAAATACCATCACAATGTAAAACACACCAACAGTTTCTTTATGATGAGTGTAAGTGTGTATAAATACAGAAAATGAAGTGAATTATACACCTCCTTCTCCTTCTCCTTCTCCTTCTCCTTCTCCTTCTCCTCAGGTGCGTTTCTCCTCTCTGTTGATGCTGATGGAGTTGGCGTCGAAGCTGAAGGAAAACTACATGGTGCTGCTGCCGGAGACCATCCCCTTCCTGGCTGAACTGATGGAGGGTGAGGACACACACACACTCACACACACACACACACACACAC
>NW_019461448.1:0-508 GCF_002814215.2 Seriola lalandi dorsalis
AGAGAGAGAGAGAGAGAGAGATGGTTGAACTGCTAACAACTCAGACATCTGAACTGTGGCCAACTAGACACTGCTTTCTTTTTTACAGGGAGTAATAACCAGTAACTATAACTATAACTGTCAGCATACAGAACCATACAGAACCATACAGAACCATACAGAAGCATAAAATGGAAATATGCAAGTAAAGTACAGGTACCTCAAAAATGTACTTTCCACCACTGACTGTAAAGTCAGTGTAAAGTTACGATGTATTACTGCAGTTTGTCCCCTGTTTGTAATGTGTGTGCATTAAGGTCCTGTTGCTCTAATGCCACAGTTTCAGTGCTGGTGTCATTAAATGAGGGACAGATGCAACTTTTAATTTCACTACAATTCCCAGAGCTCTCAGCTGATATCTGTGAAATACTGTTGTGCAACCAACAAGTCGCTGCGACTCCATCTTTGTCCTGTAAAACCACAGACACTTGGCCAACAAGCGAAACCACAGCTGCACTTTTTGCAGTCT
>NW_019461450.1:0-434 GCF_002814215.2 Seriola lalandi dorsalis
TTTGTGCATGCAGGGGGTAATGTAACGCAAGACAGACTCTAATACATGCTGGATGTGACCACTACTAGCTGTCAGTAGTACACACATTCACATGTTGCTTCAGCAATAACCTAAAGTCTGATAGCAAAACAGCCCACACAGAACGAACATCCCCACTGGTGACGCACATAAGATAAACTTGCACAAATAAAACTATTAGTGCATCAAATCCGTGACAGGAAACTTTCTAGAGACAGATCTTAGTGTGGCAGCATAGTCTATGCACTGCACCTAATGTGCCTTGAACACACCTTGATGGCCTGATAGCCTATCCGTGAGCAGGGGCCAGTATTTAAGACGGCCCTCTCCCCTGCTCTTTCGCTTCCCAATTCACTTCCGGTAGCAGGCCGGCTTCCTTTTTACCACAGCGTGCGTCCCGCTGTGTGTACTGCTCT
>NW_019461451.1:0-549 GCF_002814215.2 Seriola lalandi dorsalis
TTGGCCATAGCCAGTACAACCATTTTGAATGTCCTGAAGAAGAAAGAAACCACTGGTGTACCAAGTAACAGACGTTGAATGGGTAGACCGAGGAAAACAGCAGCAGTTGACTGCTTGAGAGCTGTAAAGAGAGACCCTAAAACAACTGATAGTGACATCAGCAACAACCTCCAGAGGGCAGGAGTGAAGGAATCAGAATCTACTGTTCGCAGAAGACTTCGTGAACAAAAGAGCAGAGGCTAGACCGGAAGATGCAAACCACTCATTAGCAAGAAGAATAAGAAGGCAAGGTTGGAATTTGCCAAAAAAGTACAGAGACGAGCCTCAAAAATTCTGGGACAAAGTTTTATGGACTGATGAGACAAAGGTTAACCTTTACCAAAGTGATGGAAAGGCTAAAGTTTGGAGAAAGAGAGGATCTGCTCATGATCCCACACATACAAGCTCGTCTGTGAAACACGGCGGAGGTGATGTCGTGGCTTGGGCTTGCATGGCTTCTTCTGGGACGGGCTCATTAATCTTCATTGATGATGTAACACATGATGGCAG
>NW_019461452.1:0-840 GCF_002814215.2 Seriola lalandi dorsalis
TTAGTATACTATGTCAGTTTTATGACTTTTTATGCCATACCATACTATGACCTTTTTATGCCTTAGTATACTATGACGTTTTTATGACTTCTTATGCTTTACTATACTATGTCGTTTTTAAGACTTTTTATGCCTTACTATACTAAGGCATTTTTATGACTTTTTATGCCTTGCTATACTATGACGTTTTTATGCCTTATCATACTATGACATTTTTATGACTTTTTATACCTTACTATACTATGACGTTTTTATGACATTTTATTCCTTACCATACTATGTTGTTTTATGACCTTTTTATGCCTTACTATACTATGTCGTTTTTATGACTTTTTATGCTTTACTATACTATGTCGTTTTTAATGACTTTTTATGCCTTACCATACTATGTCAGTTTTATGACTTTTTATGCCATACCATACTATGACCTTTTTATGCCTTAGTATACTATGACATTTTTATGACATTTTATGCCTTACCATACTATGACCTTTTTATGACTTTTTACGCCTTACTATACTATGATGTTTTTATGACTTTTTATGCTTTACTATACTTCGTCATTTTTATGACATTTTATGCCTTACTATACTATGACCTTTTTATGCCTTACTATATTATGGCATTTTTATGGCTTTTTATGCCTTACTATACTATGATGTTTATGACTTTTTATGCCCTACCATACTATGACCTTTTTATGCCTTACCATAATAACGTTTTTATGACTTTTTATGCCTTACCATACTATGACCTATTTATGCCTTACTATACTATGACCTTTTTATGCCTTACTATACTATGACCTTTTCATGACTTTTTACGCCTTACTATACTATG
>NW_019461453.1:0-600 GCF_002814215.2 Seriola lalandi dorsalis
TCTACTTACAGCTCATTGGTCCATGTGAATGTTTACTGTTGCTATGGCAACAAGAGACTACTGATGTTAGCAGCTCTTAGCTAGCTTAGCTAAATCATCTGAACAATAATAACCCATAATATCACAATTCGGCATATTTAAACAAAATCAACCACAACTACCAACTTTCACAGCCCTTCAACTCTGGGCTAATATGCTGTCACAAGTAGGACTATGCAGTTAATTAGGTCACATCATTCAATGTAAAAACGTTTTCTACTTTGTTTTGGACATGTCTCAAAAATGTAGCCTAGCCAGCCGCAGGCTAACGTTACTTACCATGTATACCTCCACTCGCTCGTCTCCCGGCGCCGCAGCACCTGCTGGGGTGGTGACCCCGGCACCAAATAGGTCCGTCAATTTAGAATATTTAGCAGCCGCCACCTCCAGAGACTTCAGCCCACCCGGGCGTTTCTTCCGCTTATCCATCTTCAGCTCAGCAGCAGCCCGTCTCACGACTCCCGCCCATGCCATGAGGTCCCGCCCACCCTGGTTTGTGTTGTGATTGACAGCACTGTCAGGGCTCTCTGAGCCTGTCAGCCCATGATTGATTGACAATGA
>NW_019461454.1:0-500 GCF_002814215.2 Seriola lalandi dorsalis
CCAACAAGTGAAACGATCTGTTACATTGAAAAAATCTTCCAGAAGAACCAACACAACAAACAGAGAAGTTACGTTCACTGACTCCCAACACAACAAGTGAAGACACTAAAAAGTGATGAACCAGGCTGGGACGCACTTTTCTCTTTTTAAGTTATTTTTTGCTGTGATTGCGATAGAGAGGGAGAGAGAGAGAGAGAGAGGGACTCTAACCCGGTGGACCCCACCCCCCAGCCCCTGCCGCCCTCGCCCACTTTTGTCCACTGGAAACACTTGTGGGTGTTTGCAGCTCATGTGTTGTCAAATTGATAAAGGTGTTTTTTGAATCTGTTTGTGTTTCGTCTGATTGCATGTGTTTTCTTAAGTTGCAGTGCTTTGAGCTCTCGGGGGCCACCGTAGAAAACACCCACTCATCCTGTTACACACTTGGGTTCATGCACCACATCCCACTTTGCTGTTCTAACATAACCCAGATGACACTTGGTGCGTTGCTAATTTAAGAG
>NW_019461455.1:0-474 GCF_002814215.2 Seriola lalandi dorsalis
TGCATGGGGTGCTTGGAGGTTGATCAACTTCAGACACATTTCATCAACCGTCAGCTACATCCTGCCCTGGTTTTTACTGAAATGGTTCAAAAGCAACATAAGAAACCTGGGAGAGTCAGTGTCTAGATGCTCATCTTCTCATGGGACATGAAACAATTCTTTGACATTTACTTGACACAGATTCTCTGCCAACATTCATATACCTTTGAGTTATTTTAAGTGAACCATTATACATCTCAAACAGATATGGCCACTCCTTTCACATAACAGGGGTTTCCATTCCACTCAGCTCACTCCAACTCATGAGCTTGTTTTGAATGTTACTAAAACCCAACCTAAACTATATTATGGTACATGGTATTTTTTGTATTTTTTTTTTTTTTTTTGCCTTGCTGGAAAAGAAGTCATAGTTTATTTGGTAACCACCACTAAGATATACTTTAATTGATCACATTATATTCTTTGTACATCTTC
>NW_019461457.1:0-479 GCF_002814215.2 Seriola lalandi dorsalis
AAGTGACTGCTAGTTAACATGTCATCTGAATGGGCCACGTTTCACTCACTGTTTCAAACTTGTTCCGTTGTCTTGACAACAGAAAAACATGTAAATGTGAATATAGCTGTATTAAAATACTGTATGTGAGCACAGAGAGGAGAAGAGAAGCAAACAGATAAAGAGCTGAAACCAACCAATATTAGGCTGAAACCAGCTGACAATAGGCTGAAACCAGCTGACACTAGGCTGAAACCAACCGATACTAGGCTGAAACCAGCCGATACTAGGCTGAAACCAGCTGATACTAGGCTGAAACCAGCTGATACTAGGCTGAAACCAACCGATACTAGGCTGAAACCAGCTGACACTAGACTGAAACCAGCAGATACCAGCTGACACTAGACTGAAACCAACTGACTCTAGACTGAAACCAGCTGACACTAGGCTGAAACCAACCGATACTAGGCTGAAACCAACTGACTCTAGACTGAAACCAG
>NW_019461458.1:0-598 GCF_002814215.2 Seriola lalandi dorsalis
GCTAAATACAAGATAATTTTCAGGAAATTATGTGGAAAGTTTCCAGGAAAATGGCTGGAAAATTACCCCCCCCCTTTTTTTGCATTTTAGTAGTGCTCCCTCTGTCCCTCCCACACACAGACACACACACACACACACACACACACACAGGCTGTGTCCTTGAAAGCCAGAAATAGACCAGTCAAATCAGACACCAGGCTGCCTGGAGGTAGGAGACTGGAAAGTCGACCAAATGTAAAACTTCCTCCTGCAGCCTGAGCCGCCCCGGTGGAGGAGGAGGAGGAGGAACCCCAGCTCACCTGGCTGCGACATATAAGAGAGAAATGAGCAGATACAGTCGTTCTGTGTGCAGGCAGGAAGATGGACCTGTGTATCTGAAAATGGGATCAAATTTGAACCGACTTTGTGTCCGTCAGCTTCACCTTGAAGCATCTTCTTTTCACAGCGGAGGAGGAGGAACTCGGACTCAGAGCAGGAATACATTAAGAACCTGGATTATATAGATAGAGTTTCTGCACAGTCATCCCTGCAGAACGTCCCCACACCAGCCCTGTAGATGTGGAACAAAGGAGGCTGATGTAGGTCAGATACCTGGAGA
>NW_019461459.1:0-552 GCF_002814215.2 Seriola lalandi dorsalis
ATTTGGGGCTAACTGAAGCTATCTGAGCTAACTGAGGCTATTTGGGGCTAACTGAAGCTATCTGAGCTAACTGGGGCTATTTGGGGCTAACTGAAGCTATCTGAGCTAACTGAGGCTATTTGGGGCTAACTGAAGCTATCTGAGCTAACTGGGGCTATTTGGGGCTAACTGAAGCTATCTGAGCTAACTGAGGCTATTTGGGGCTAACTGAAGCTATCTGAGCTAACTGAGGCTAACGGTTGTGAATGCTTTATATATTTAAATACCAAAGGATGCGTGCGTCAGTCAATACAGGTGTGTATGGTGTATCATACCTTTATTCTGGGTGGGCAGCTGTTGGTGACTTCCTGTCAGGTGACTTCCTGTCAGGTGACTTCCTGTCAGGTGATTTCCTGTCTATGACTTCCTGTCTGTGCTTCAGTATCACAACAAGGTGACATGCTTCATGCTGCAGCAGATAGAGGAGTGTTGCTCTCTGGGCGCTCACGCTGCCGTCATCATCCCCCCTACCTGGATCATCAGGGTCCGTCGACCACAGGTGCGCGCACACAC
>NW_019461461.1:0-453 GCF_002814215.2 Seriola lalandi dorsalis
AGGGGTCTCACACTGTAGCCTGGAAGAAAGAGAGAGCGGCAAAGGACAAACTATTCCTGCGTCTGTGATGTGAGTGTTTCACTTCGGCAGGAAAACGGAGATGCTTTGGTGAAAGCGACGGTGTGATTATTCAGCTGCTTTAATGGCTGCGCACTGGGCTGCTGGAGCAGAGTGACTCACCCTCTCCCTCATAGAGAAAGGACAGATGGGGAAGGCAGTTAGAGGGTAGTGTGCGTATGTGTGTGTGTGTGTGTGTGTGTGTGTCTGTATTGGGGGGAGTGATGTTTCTACAGTGGAGGTCATGTACTTTTAAAAAGAGGAACAAATTCAAATTTGGCCATTAGCCTTACACATGGTGTGTAGTCTCTGTTCTCCAACGTCAAGAGACTATTGTATGTCAGCGAGGTGAGTGTAATCGGATGCAGACACACAAACCCCGCACACCACCTCATA
>NW_019461462.1:0-625 GCF_002814215.2 Seriola lalandi dorsalis
AAAAAAAAAAAAGAAAAATCATTTTGACAGATACAACAATCAAGTTTTTTGCACATTCACACTATGTGCCCTGCACATGCATTCTGCTGGCCCCTTCGAAACAGCACAGAAGTCTGACAAGCGCCGGATAAGTCAAGCATCACGTGCAGGTTTCTCCTATAAGACACCTGGCTTCGCCTCTGGGTCAACGTCTGTCAAGATGGCTCACGACTTCCTTTTTCATTCTCCTCCTCAACTTACGCTCTCAAAGAGAGAGTCAGCTTGGTTCAGCTGAGTCTGGTGGAAGATAGATTGTGTGTGTGTGTGTGTGTGTGTGTGCATGTGTGTGTGTGTGCATGTGTGCTTTTATTCTATGTATAATGAGAAAAAACTAATTCCAGAATTTTACAGTAACCTATGATGTCACACCAGAAACTACCAATGCAAAATTAATTTGTCCGGACACAGTATTTTTACCATCGAATTCTGTCTAACAACTCACCACAGACTGCAGCTCTGTTGTGCAGCAGTTTATACACCTAAAGAGCAGAAAGTATAACATTTCTTGGTGTATTTACAACTAATATGTTAGCTAGCCTCAGAATACTACATAAATAGCACTATTAAGATGGTCAACGGTTTGAAT
>NW_019461463.1:0-555 GCF_002814215.2 Seriola lalandi dorsalis
GGAAATTCTGCTTGTTTGTCACATTTCGCTCAATAAATGACTTAAATAATCAACCAAACAAAATAAAAAGTGTCAGTTAATTTCAAGTTGTTTGTTCACTCAATACACTTAAAAATACCAACACACACCGAATCATGTGTGGACAATATGCTGGTTCACGGTATTGTTTTAAAACTCATATTTGTTATCTTCATCATGATACTTGATCAAGATGTCATGTTATATTGTGTATGAGGGAACTATTTTTTTTTATTGTAACTTTTACCATTGCAACTGTTGCTACTGTTACTGCCAAGTTGATATAGCGACAGACAAACCGATCTCTCTGAGGACGTCTGGGCCGCTGAGGGAGGGAGGGAAACACCAGGGCAGGAGGTCTGTGTAGAAAATTACCTCTCAGCATGGTCTGCTGGTGCTTGGCAGTGCAGATGAGCCGGCTGATGCCCTCGATCACTTGACTCTTCGACTCCACCTCCTTGTCCTTGCTCTTTTTTGGCAGGAACATGACTGGCAGAAGGGAAGGACAGAGACGCACGCTGCGAGTAAATGAAGGAT
>NW_019461464.1:0-496 GCF_002814215.2 Seriola lalandi dorsalis
ACTGTCCACTGTGCGGTGTAATAGACATTGTGTGGAATCATCCAACATACTAGGCTGATACTGTACAAGTGCATCACCATGAGGAAGAGACATTGTCTTAAAGTGTAGCCCATTATCACCATTTGTACAATTTGTTGTGTCACACCTGCTCTCTATGACAGGAGGCCTGTGGTCCTTCAGAACAGATAGAGACACTTTGTTTGAATCAGACTGAGACCATAAGAACTAATCTACTGTTGTTCAGTTGTCCTGTCCATCAGTTCACCAGAGGTACACAGCTTAACTATTTGATTTCCACTAAATGTGCTCCATTGAAGACCAAGTGTTTCACCTTGTTAAAATCCAAATGATGTTTTTTATTTAATACAAGACATGATGAGTGAAATAATCATCAACACCATGACTGAGTGTTTCCACCTTGAACTGCAGTGAACCAATGACAGTCTCATAAACACAGATTCAGACAGCCAGGGTTTCATACATCACAAACCTAAGG